>NW_028270139.1:8904386-9071335 GCF_037043375.1 Chiloscyllium plagiosum
CTTTGCAAAAGTTCTATGATTCTGAAATACATGACAAATATGAAACAAGGATTTTGAGGTACCATATTTCCTAAGCACTAAATGTCGGATAACCCAGTTTTTACAAACGTTATTGATCTCCGACCCGTAACCTCTTATCCATCACAGGTCGCATATTAAAGTAACATTTTGCAAGCCCGTTGTTTCTGAAGCGTATTTTATAGTATGAGTAGAGTTGGATCGAACATAATCCATTATGCAATACGCAGACATCATAAGTACCGAGACAAGTCTGTAAGTGAAATACCAGTACTGTATGCCTTTCGATCATAGTTAAAATCCTTTTTTATATAATGTATTCGCAACCGAAGCCATGCCAGTAGACAAGGGTTTTGAAGAGTGTTGTTTGTGGGATGGTGTATTCCCTTTCATCAAAAGGTTGGGTATCTTTTGAGAATCATCTGGGATACACTGAGTTTTTGACACGCTGGAAATCATGAGGTTTTTATGTTCTAAAGTCCAGAGGAGGGAAGTCCACTGGAAGTCTCTCTCCTTCGAGGCGATCTCACCCTGCCTCGTGGCGAAACCAAGTCTTTATTCCCAACTAAATCATCGCAACATGGATGTTACATAAGTTAACTGATGGACAATGTAAAACTTTTGGGAAAACACCCTTACATTTGAACTTTCTTCCCAAGAAGTTCCTCTGTTCGAAACTTCCCAAACAAGCTGTGAATACAAACTGTAGTCCTGAGCCGGCAGTGTCAAGGATTCATGGCCATACAGTACGGAAACAGACGCTTCGGTTTGACTAGTCCATGTTCCCAAACCAAACTAGTCCCACTGGCTGCATTCGGCTCATTGCCCTCCAAACTTTTCCTATTCATGTACTTATCCAAATGTCTTGTTGTAACTGTACTTGAATCCAACACTTCCTCTAGCAGTTCATTCCACAAAGTTGTCCCTCAAGTCCTTTTTAAATCTTTCTCCCCTCCTTAAAACAATGCATCCTACTTTTGAACTCCCTCACCCCAGGGGAAAGACCCTTGCTATTCTCCTAATTTATCCCCTTATGGTTTTATAACCACTATAAGGTCACCCCCCCCCCCCCCCCAACCCCCAATCTCCTAAACTCCAGTGAAAGTCCTAGCCTAACCAGTCTACCTTTATAACTCAAACCCTCCATTCCTGGCAACATCCTGGTAAATCTTTCGGAAGTCTTCCAATTTAATAATATTCTTCCTATAGTAGGGCGACTAGAACTGGATGCATTACTCCGGAAGAGGCCGCACCAATGTCCCTTACACCCTCAACATGATGTCCCAACTCCTATACTCAAGTCTGAGTAATGAAGGAAAGCGTGCTAATTGCCTTCTTAACCATCCTGTCCACATGTGACACAAATTTCAAAGAATTATGTTCCTGAACCCCGAGGTCTCTCTTTTCTACAACACCATCCAGGGTCCTATCATTAATTGTATAAGCCCTGCCCTTGTTTGTTTTACCAAAATGCAATACCTCATATTTATCCAAATTAAACTCCATCTGCCACTCTTCAGCACATTGACCGAATTGATCAAGATCTCTTTGTACCCTTGGGTAATCGTCTTCACTGTCAACTATATCATCAAGTTTGGTGTCATCTGCAAACTTACTAACCATGTCTCCTAAATTCTCATTCAAATTATTTATAGAAACTTCTTCCACCATGCCTCATTACTTGGTTATTTATTTCTGAGAAGGTCTGAATGATGTCTGATCAGAAAGAAGAAATACAAAATAGAACTCAAATGTGATTATGATTTTCTTATTTTACTTGGAGAAAATACTACTTCACAGTGAAAAAGCATAACTTGTTCCAGCTGGGAGATGTGCCGTGACTCATCTGCCAATTTTCCTCAGCATCCTTGTTGATACTTCTAATTCAACCTTTTCAGGCAAATATCTGGAGCAAGAAGAGATTTCAACCCAGCCTCCTGTGGCCTAGAGATAGGGACACTATCATTAGGCCACAAGAACACTTAACAGTTCCCTTGTAGATTTGTTTCGCTAATCAGCTTTTTTTTAAAAAGAAAGTCAGCTCCCTTGGTGGCAATTCCATTACACAAAACTCAGCTGTGCATGGAACCAAGTTTGAAGAGAAAGCAGAACAAGGAAACATTTCCATCTCAATATTCTGACACAGGTTGAATAACCCATAGATCATGTCATGGCATAATTAGCCCACACTAAAGGTCATTATTTTTAAGGCTTTTATAGATTTTATGGGTTTCATCAGGAGGATCTTTTAATCATCCATTAATTATGATTTCCACATTAAAATTTACCTTAGGAAATAAAGTTAAAAATCATTAAGGACAAATAGAGCCCACAACGTTTTTATGTTTTGCATATTCTTCATGGGACAGTTATTTTGGGAGATTAGAGGCAGAGGGCTCTCTTTTCAATTCCATCCTTAGTATTTCTTTTGATCTTATGTCCTATATCATCTTATTTTGGACTTTGGGAGGTAGATGAACTCCTAGTAAACTTGCTAAAGGGGATTGACTTAGAAAGAATGTTCCCTTTACAGGACAATATAGAATAAGAGGTAGGGGAGCAGATTTAAAACAAGAGATGAGGAGAAATTACTCCTCTCAAAGGGTTGTGAATCTGTGGAATTCACTGTCCAAGAGTGCTGTGGGTGCTGGGACATTGAGTAATTTTAAGGAGGAGATAGATTTTTAACTGGTATTGAATTAAAGGGTTATGGGGAGTGGATAGGAATGTGGAGTTGAGGTGAGGTGAGATCAGGCATATTAAATGTCAAAGCAGGCTCAAGGGGCCGAATTGCCTACTCCTGCTTCTAGTTCTTAAGATTACTGTCCTGATACCAGGCGAGAGAGTATCTATGATCCTGATGATTCGTGGATGTCTCTGGTTGTTGTACTTTCTTCATATAGAAATATTCAGTTAATAATTTATCAATATATATTAATTTATTAAAATGAGTTTTTTATCCTGAAAATCATTTGAATATTGATAGTGTCATTAAAGAACAGTAAATACATATACATTCAAAAAGGGAAGTATGAGCTGAATCAGTTGAATAACTGGGGTTGACACATATTGTACTTTCAGCATACTCAGTTCTATCACTGATGTTACTATGTTCCTAAGATGTGCGGTGTAACTTGATGTTTAATACACATTTTCATTAATCTATTATCCTGTGTAATTCTGTATTTGTTGGTCATGATTGGTAAGTTAAATTTTTTGACAGTGAAATTTTTCTAGAATGCTGAAGTTCAGAACAAATTTCCATTAAAATCCTCACATCAATATATTACAGAATTTTGTGCATCATCTTAGATATGGCAAAAAAAAACCAAATAGACCTATGTTAATACTATAGGTGCTACTTGGCTTTATCCTATAGTGTGGACAAATCTGTTAAGGCAAATTCACTTCTGGCCAGGTTTATAACCAAATTGGCCCTCTGCAGCCAATCAAACAGTTAAGTCAAGTGGTGTAAATCTTCTTCCCATATTTGGCTGAATACAACATGTCGTCAATGTGGACAACATGATTATATAGTCCTTCAATGACTTTGCTAGTTAATTGTTAGAAAGTTACTATTGTGTTTCTCATTCCAAATGCCATGAGTTTGCATTGATAAAGTCTATCTCATGTTCTAAAGCTGATATTTCTTGGGGTCTTTCAGTTAATGGAACTTGCCAATATCCTTTTAGCAAGTCAAGTATGGCGACAAATCATGCATGTCTAATTTTTTCAATACAGTCCATCAATATTGGAAAAGGATGTGATTCTCTTCTGTCGTTGCACTGACTCTGCAGTAAGCAATGCAGAATCTATGTGACCCATTCAGTTTCAACAGTAGTTGAGCTCCAGAAACAATGACTCGGTTCAATAATGTTATTTTCCATATGAACGTACCTTCTCTCTTACTTGAACTAATGTATCTGGATTATGTAAGGATATATTTTATAGGTAACACATTCCCTATATTAACATAATGGATAACCAAAACTGTTTTTCCTTGCTAATTCACACAAATTGATTTATGACTCTGTAAAAGCCTTCTTAGGTCACTCCAATTGATTACTGGAAGCTAAAGTCTTATGCTACCTAAACTTTTAAACACCTCCATATTATTCAATATGATTAGCGGTGGATCAACCTTTGAATTTTCAATTTCTGATTAATTCTCCAATTGTTCTAGTAGTTCTAATTTACTTCCCATTTCTTTCGCTGCCGCAAATATACTTTTACATAGAATCCCTACAATGTGGAAATAGGCTATTTGGCCCAACAAGTTCACATCGACCCTCCAAATAGTATCCCATCCAGACCCATTCCCCTACCCTACTACTGTACGTTTCCCTTGACTAATGCACCTAGCTTACACACCCCTGAACACTATAGGTAATTTAGCTTGGCCAATTCACCTAACCTGCACATCTTTGGACTGTGGGAGCCAGAGGAAACCTATACAGAGAGTCGCTCAAGGCTGGAATCAAAAGTCAGATCCCCGGCACTGTGAAGCAGCAATGCTAACCACTGACTCACCATGCCGTGCCACTTTTCTGCTGACTATTCTTCCGGTTATAATATATTTTTAACACATTAACATAACACACTCAGCAATCTTTCCTATTGTCTTGAATCAAGAGTGTGGTGCTGATGAAGGGTTTATGCCCAAAACGTTGATTCTCCGGCTTCTTGGATGCTGCCTGACCTTTCCAGCACCACATCCTCGACCCTCGATCTCCAGCATCTGCAGTCCTCACTCTCTCCTATTGTCTGGAGTACTTATTATAGAGTCCACATCATGGAGTTTGTTTTTGATAAGGTCCAGTGCACATTGTTTTTAATGGCTCTCAAGATACAGGTAAAACCAAAACCTTTTTTCCAATGATGATATTTGAAACTTTGGTGTTTGTAATTGCTCTATTTCAACTTCAGTTGAAGGACCAAAAACTAGCATTCTGGAATTAAAGATAATTATGTAGGCATGAGGACAGATATGATCTTAGTGGAATGGGCAGGAAGATTATAAAGTAGGACTGTTGATGATCGGTGTAAGGAGACATTCAGTTGTTCCCAACTAAAATTTGTTTTTATTCATGCCTTCACAGGATGATGGGGTTGCTGCTAGGCCAGCATTTGTTGCCTATCCCTATTTTCTCAGACAGCAGTTAAGAGTCAACCAGATTGCTGTGGGTCTAGAATCACATGTAGGTGAGAACAGGAGAGGAACTGCAGAAGTAATGGAAAAGGATAGACCAGATCTAAAAGTTGAAGTTCTAAATTGGAGAAAGGCCAATTTTGATGGTATTAGGCAAGAACTTTCAAAAGCTGATTGGAGGCAGATGTTCGCAGGTAAAGGGACGACTGGAAAATGGGACGACTTCAAAAATGAGATAACAAGAATCCAGAGGAAGTATATTCCTGTCAGGGTGAAAGGGAAGGCTGGTAGGTATAGGGAATGCTGGATGACTAAAGAAATTGAGGGTTTGGTTAAGAAAAAGAAGGAAGCATATGTCAGATATAGACTGGATAGAGTGAATCCTTAGAAGAGTACAAAGAAAGTAGGAGTACACTTAAGAGGGAAATCAGGAGGGCAAAACGGGGACATGAGATAGCTTTGGCAAATAGAATTAAGGAGAATCCAAAGGGCTTTTACAAATATATTAAGGACAAAAGGGTAACTAGGGAGAGAATAGGGCCCCTCAAAGATCAGCAAGGCGGCCTTTGTGTGGAGCCACAGAAAATGGGGGAGATACTAAATGAATATTTTGCATCAGTATTTACTGTGGTAAAGTGTATGGAAGATATAGACTGTAGAGAAATAGATGGTGACATCTTGCAAAATGTCCAGATTACAGAGGAGGAAGTGCTGGATGTCTTGAAACGATTAAAAAGTGGATTAATCCCCAGGACCTGATTAGGTGTACCCGAGAACTCTGTGGAAAGCTAGAGAAGTGATTGCTGGGCCTCTTGCTGAGATATTTGTATAATCGATAGTCACAGGTGAGGTGCCGGAAGACTGGAGGTTGACAAACGTGGTACCACTGTTTAAGAAGGGCGGTAAACACATGCCAGGGAACTATAGACCAGTGAGCCTGACCTTGGTGATGGGCAAGTTGTTGGAGGGAATCCTGAGGGACAGGATGTATGTGTATTTGGAAAGGCAAGGACTGATTCGGGATAGTCAACATGGCTTTGTGCGTGGGAAATCATGTCTCACAAACTTGATTGAGTTTTTTGAAGAAGTAACAAAGAAGATTTATGAGGCCAGAGCGGTAGAGGTGATCTATATGGACTTCAGTAAGGCATTTCACAAGGTTCCCCATGGGAGACTGATTAGCAAGCTTAGATTTCATGGAATACAGGGAGAACTAGCCATTTGGATACAGAACTGGCTCAAAGGTAGAAGACAGAGGGTGGTGGTGGAGGGTTGTTTTTCAGACTGGAGGCCTGTGACCAGTGGAGTGCCACAAGGATCGGTGCTGGGCCCTCTACGTTTTGGTCATTTACATAAATGATTTGGATGCGAGCATAAGAGGTACAGCTAGTAAGTTTGCAGATGACACTAAAATTGGAGGTGTAGTGGACAGCGAAGAGGGTTACCTCAGATTACAACAGGATCTGGACCAGATGGGCCAATGGGCTGAGAAGTGGCAGATGGAGTTTAATTCAGATAAATGCAAGGTGCTGCATTTTGGGAAAGCCAATCTTAGCAGGACTTATACACTTAATGGTAAGGTCCTAGGGAGTGTTGCTGAACAAAGAGACCTTGGAGTGCAGGTTCATAGCTCCTTAAAAGTGGAGTCGCAGATAGATAGGATAGTGAAGGCGGCGTTTGATATACTTTCCTTTATTGATCAGAGTATTGAGTACAGGAGTTGGGAGGTCATGTTGCGGATGTACAGGACATTGGTTAAGCCACTGTTGGAATATTGTATGCAATTCTTGTCTCCTTCCTATCGGAAAGATGTTGTGAAATTTGAAAGAGTTCAGAAAAGATTTACAAGGATGTTGCCAGGATTGGAGGATCTGAGCTACAGGGAGAGGCTGAACAGGCTGGGGCTGTTTTCCCTGGAGCGTCGGAGGCTGAGGGGTGACCTTATAGAGGTTTATAAAATTATGAGAGGCATGGATAGGATAAATAGACAAAGTCTTTTCCCTGGGGTTGGGGAGTCCAGAACTAGAGGACATAGTTTTAGGTTGACAGGGGAAAGGTATAAAAGAGACCTAAGGGGCAACCTTTTCACACAGAGGGTGGTACGTGTATGGAATGAGCTGCCAGAGGATGTGGTGGAGGCTGGTACAATTGCAACATTTAAGAGGCTTTTGGATGGGTATATGAATAGGAAGGGTTTGGAGGGATATGGGCCGGATGCTGGCAGGTGGGACTAGATTTTGTTGGGTTATCTGGTTGGCATGGATGGGTTGGACCAAAGGGTCTGTTTCCATGCTGTACATCTCTATGACTCTATGACTCTATTTTCTTCCCAAATGACATTAATGAGCCAGATGGGTTTTTCTGACAACCGACAGTGGTTTCATTGTCACCAGTAGATTCTTAATTCCAGATATTTTTTATTGAATTCAAATTCCACCATCTGCCATGGAACGTAGTCCCCAGAGCATTAGCTGAATTTCTGGATTAAGTCTAACGATAATACTATTAGGCCATTGCCTCTCCTAAGATATATTCTAGAAAGGAAGACAAATTGTAAGAGGGGGATAAAACATCTTTGACTAAGCAAGGAAATTAAAGTTAATATAAAGATTAAAAATAAGCATGCATATTGCAAAGACAACTAGCAGGCTGGAAGATTGGGAAACTTTTATGTATTAGCAAAGGTGTTATGAAGTGTAAATCATATTTGATTAATTTGCTCGAACTCTTCAAAGATGTAACAAGCAATATAGATAATGGGGATCCTATAGATGGTATATATCCAGGCTTCAAAAAGGCGTTTGATAAAGTACTGCACAAAAGGTTAATAACAAGTCAGGATCACATGGATTTAGAGATAATTAATTAGCTTGGTTAGAGGTTTGACGACCCAACAAAAAGCAGATAACTGGATGAATGGGCTATTTTTTGGTTGGTAAGGTGTAACTAATGGGATGCTTCAGGGTTTGGTCCACTGGCCCCAACTATTTACAATCTATATTAGTGACTTGCATGTGAGAATAGAAAGTTCTACAGCCAAATTTGCAGGTGACACTAAATTAGTTGGGAACATAAGTTGCTATGAAGAAATAATACAAATGGATATAGATAGGATAGGTGAATGGGCCAAAATTTGGCAGATGAAGTTTAACTGCACATACGTGTGAGGTCATCTATTTTGCTCAGAGGAATAGAAAGGCAACTTATCATCTAAATGGAGACAAGCTTCAGAGAGTATTTGGTGCAGAGGGATCTGGCTGTTCTTGTGCATAAATTACAGAAAATTATTATGCAGATACAGCAGATAATGGGGAAGGAAAATAGAAGTTTTGGTATTTATTGCTTAAGGAATAGAGCATAAATGTAGCAAAATGTTGCTACAGCTTACAAAGCATTAGTGAGACCATATCTGGAGTACTGCAAACAATTTTGAACACTTTACTTGAGGAGAAATGTAGTTGCATTGGAGGCAGTTCAGATGAATTTCACTTGACTGATTCCAAAGATGATGGATTTGTCTTATGAAAAGAGATTGAGCAGTTTCAGCCTATACTCTATAGAGGTTACAAGAATGAGAGGAGATCTAATTGAGGTTTATAAGGTGCTAAACAGATTGAAAAGGTAGCTGTATTGAGGATGTTTTCTCCTGTGGGGTAATCTAGAACCAGAGGTCAAAGTTTTAGGATAATGGGTAGCAAATTTAAAACAGAGTTGAGGAGAAATTACTTCTCTCAAAGAGTCGTGAATCTGTGGAATTCACTACCCCAGAGCATGGTTAATGCTGGGTCATTGAGTAAATTTAAGGAGGAGATAGATTTTTCATTATTAATGGATTGAAAAATTATGACAAGTTGGAATGTTGAGTTGAAGCCAAGGTGATATTAGCCATGATCACAGAATGCTCTCGGGGCTCATTACCTACTCCTGGTCCTGGGTCTCATGTTCTTATTTTCTACCAATGGTTTAGTGGTGAAATGAGAATCTTGCTAGTGAATGGTAAGGGGCCTATTTGCATCTCATTATTTCCTAATCTTATCTTTTTTATATGCAACTTTCCATTTTTTCAGTCATCAGAGAGAGACTTGACAGCAACAATTCTCAGTATGAAAGTTTGAGTGATCACCATTGTCTTCTATGGGCGTCTAGCATGGTCAACATTCCTAAATGTCTCAGGGCATGTTCCATGGATAACGACCATCTGTGTCTTTTGCCCATGAAGATTAGCATTGGACATACACCAGCATCACTTCATCATCATGACACATCTCCAACTGACTTATAGTATACTAAACAGCAGCACTCAATTTTGCACTTGGAGCGTGTGATACCTTTCATTACAATGCTATTGCCAGGCAACTTTGTGCAAAGGGACAGAAACCTATGTCATGGATCAAAACGGAATACATCTCATGGCTCTTCGTATATTCTCTTACCACCCACTCACTCTTACCACCTTGACCTCTTTCCACCTATCGCTTTTCCGACGCCCCTCCCCCAAGTCCCTCCTCCCTACCTTTTATCTTAGCCTACTGGACACACTTTCCTCATTCCTGAAGAAGGGCTTATGCCCGAAACGTCGATTCTCCTGTTCCCTGGATGCTGCCTGACCTGCTGCGCTTTTCCAGCAACACATTTCCAGTTCTGATCTCCAGCATCTGCAGACCTCACTTTCTCCCCAAACAAACAAAAAAACCAGGCAGTTTTTTATGGCTGCCAGGACTGATCAGTCAAGGAAGTGGATATGCTGCTGTATCATTCCAATATCACACCTACAGCGTGTGCCAGCAAATATAGCAAATACACTGAACGTGCGTCAAACAAATGGCCACTTCTGAAAATCTAACAGTGGAAGTCCTCATTGAGGTCAAAAGGGTCAATCAGACACTAGTTTTGCCAGAGTAAATCAAGGATAATGTCTGGTCTTGGACCATGAGGTTAGACACAGTCAGCCGCTTTGGGTGGTCAATGGAAATTAGCATTTTCAACTGTTTGATGATTTCTCAACATCCCATGCTCCCACATTAACTAATGACAAGATTTTGTGCAATGCTGACATGAGCAAAAGAGTAGCATTCTTTCAAACAGAGTTTTGAAATGGTATGGCACTAAGGACAGGTAACCTCTGTGGCTCCATTCTTGCAGTTGCAGTGACTACGACAATCAACCCATAGAGTTGACAATGCAAACAGGCGATGCATTTACGAATGTGATATTCTTTTTCCATATTCTATAATTCATATCAGAAGTGTCATTTAAGAGTCCTCAGAAGCTTCTCTTTTTTGTCCCCCCCCCACCCATTACATATGCCTGTGCGGTAATATTCCTGCTGACAGCATCTAACCAGTCAGATACAGCTAGGTTTTAAGTATGATACAAGTGGCACAAAGCACTTTGTACCTACATAGGTGGACACAGCAGCTCTGCCTTGCCTTGCCTTTTAGTACAAATAGATAATCATGAAGCTATTCATGTTTGGCAGCAAGGAACAATCAAGGGAGACTGCAGTCACTCAGGGAGCTGGTCCTTTGTCAGTGAGGAAAGGTTGATGAGTTAGAAGTTCTGGTACATGATATGGGCAAAGTGAGAAATGAGGTTTTGCACCAAGAATTCAGGGAGTTAGGCAGTAGGTTAAAGAGCAAGACCTTAACGGTTGTAATCTCTGGACTAGTCCCAGTGCCACATACTAGCAAGTATAGAAATAGGAAAATAGGCCAAATTAATGTGTGGCTAAGGAGCTGGTGCAAGGGGGAGGGTTTCAGGTTGTTGGATCATTGGGACCTCTTGTGGGGCAGGCAGGGATGGGTTACACCTAAGGAGGGGAGGGGAGGAGGGGAAGAGGTGGGAGGTTGGTGAGTGGAGAGGCAGTCAACCAATTTCCATGTGGGACGTTCACTAGTGCTACTTGGGAGGGTTTGAACTAGAGTGGCAGGGGGCTGGGAAAGAAAGTAGCAGGTCAGCAAGTGGACGAATTGAGGGGAACTTAGAAGTTATCACCAGTAAGTCAAGGACAGGTTAATGAACAGGGGCTGATGGGCTGAAGTGAATTTATTTCAATGCAAGGAGTATTAGGATAAGGCAGATCAGCTTAGCACCCTCAGTACATAGGACTATCATGTTGTGGCCATTACAGAAACCTGGTTGAGAGAGGGACAGGACTGGCTGCTCAACCTTCAGAGGTTTCAATGTTTTAGACAAGATAGAGAGGGAGGTGAAAGAGATGGAGGAGTTGCATTACCAATCAGGGAAAATGTGACACTGCACTCAGAGAGGACATACTGGAGTGCTTATCCATTGAGGGTAGACCTGAAAAATAAGAAAGATGCAATCACTCTTATGGGATTATCCTATAGTCCAGCCCCCTTCAGCCCCCACAATGATGTGCAGAGTGATCATGGGGTCCTAGTACATAGCAGCTAGGACCCACGGATCCTAGTACATAGCTCCCTAAAAGTGGCCACACAATTATATAGGGTGGTAAAGAAGTCTTATGGCGTGTTTGCCTTTATTGGTTGGGGTATTGAGTATGAGAGTCAGGAAGTAATGTTGCAGTGTTATAAAATTTTATTCAGGCTGCACTTAGAGCATTGTATTGAATTCGGGTCGCCACATTGCAGGAACGATGTGAAGGCTTTGGAGAGGATGTAGAAGAGGTTTACTGGGATGCTGCCTAGATTAGAGGATATGAGCTATAAGGAGAGACTGACAAACAACAGTTGTTTTCTCTGGAGTGGTGGAGGCTGAGGGGAGACCTGATAGAAGTTTATAAAATTACCAGAAGCATAGATAGGTTGATAGTCAGAATCGTTTTTCCAGACTTCAAGTGTCTAATACTAGGGGGCATGCATTTCAAATAAGAGGGGGAAAATTCAAAGGAGATGTAAGGGGCAAGTTTTTTACACAGAGAGTGTTAAGTGACTGGAACACGCTGCTAGGGATAGGTAGAGGCAGATACAATAGAGGCATTTAAGGGGCTTTCAGATAAACACATGAATAAGTAAGGAATGGAGGGAAATGGACAATTAGCAGTCAGAAGGAATTAGTTTAAAATTTGCTATCATGTTTGGCACAATATCATCGGCCAAAGGGCCTGTTCTTCTACTCAAATGTTTCTATGTTGTGAGATAGCCCAAGTATGGGGACCCCAAGCGGGGAGGGTTAGTGGTTTGGGGGAATGAATGGATGAGAGCCATTGAGGAAGATATTGCATGACTGTAGTAGACCATGAGCCTTGATGAATGCAATGGCAATGTTAGAGTAGCATGAGTTAGCAGAGAGATGGTGGCTTTTACCTTATGTAACATAGAAGGTCATTAATTTTCATGCAGCACTATTGCTCATTCTTCTAGATTGCAAACACCACATGGCCACTTAAGTTCAGGCAGACAGTGTTTTACTCAGTGCACAGGTTGGGTTTAAATATGGTGCCCAAAGTGACATTGCAGAAAGATCCCAGAGGTGTTGAGCATTTTGCCATTGCTGAGTGCAGGACAGCATGACAGTGGTGCTATGGAGGCATGGTGCTTACTTAATGAGGTGACTGGCATAGTATTGCAAGAGAAAAGTTGGTAGGATTCACAGAGGGAAAGTATTCATTAAGCACTCTGAAAGTAACATTTAGCCAACTTTTGGAAAATTTCAGTTCAGTATCCCTAAACATCTTTACCTCTCTCTGTTCATTTAAGATCTTGTTTAAAATCCTCTTTGTCCAAGTTTTTGATCACTTTTGCAAATAGCTTTTATGTAGCTTACTGTTGATTTTTGTGACAACATTCCTGTGAATCACCTTGGAACTAATAAAATGCTACATAAGTGCAAAATTATTGTTTACTAATTTAAAACATGGTACGTAATGCCCCTGCGCAACCCATAAGTGTCAGCAAAGGATTTTCAATTAAGAAGACTTAGAGATAGGGACAACAATAAGCAGACATTTTTGATGGCCAACATTGTTATCAATTTTAAGTTGGTAGTGGGGATTCTCTACATAACTCTGCACTTCCCATGGATACTCCACCTAGCCTACATATCTTTGGAATGTGGGAGGAAACTGAAGCACCTGGAAGAAACCCACACAAACATGGGGAAAATGTGCAAAACCCACACAGATAGTCCCCATAGGAACCAAGGTCCCTGGCACCGTGGGGCAGCAGTGCTGTCCATTTATGGCAGGTAAAATGAACATGTAAAGTTATTTGCTTGGTTTTGAATTCAAAAATATCTAGGATGAACGTTTTTTTTTTTAAATTCAGTTCAAAATAAAACACGTTTTTCAGTTAGTTTAGAAAACCAGAGTTAAGTGTAGACTCAGGTATAGTTTCTCTCCTAGAAAAAAAGTTTCAGAGTAGTCTCGGAAATAATTTACTTCAGCAGAAGGGTGGTTTCTTAAATTTCCAGATTAAGAGACCATGATTAGAAAGCTGCAGTTCATTAGAACTGACAACATTTGTGCTATTAGGTTTGTCGAAAAATAGAAATGAAAAAAAAAATTGAGTTAGGTGGAATAGAGGGAGAAAGAAAAATGAATAGATTCGAAGCAGAATAAAATGAGAAGACAAAAGAAGTGGAAAGGACAGGGAATGAAAAGAAATGATGAATGAAAAGAGAGGAGAAAGAAAGGAAAATAAAATTGGAATCAAGAAAGCTTGAATTGGAAAAAGAGAAGGAAAACCATAATTTTAGAAAGCAAATTGAATTAAAGAAGCCTATTTTGCAAAGTGAAAGGGAAATCACACAATACAGTTTGGCCAGTGAAAAACCTAGAGTGAAAAAGGAAAAAGGAAGTTTTTGTTCTAGACCTGCTTAGGTTCTCCAGCAATGTTTGCTTTGCTTTGGTCTTGAACTATCTTGTCCAATTGTAGAAAGACTTCTTTATACTTGTACTCCAATCCCTTTATAATAAAGCCCAATATGCCATCTGCCTTCACAATTGATTGCTGTACCTTCATGTCGATCTTATGCATTTCTTGGACAAGTACCTTTGAACATCAACATTTACAAGTGTCATGGTTTTTTTTAAAAAAGTGCTGCTTTTCTGTTCTTACAAACAAAATGAACAATGTTATACTGTGTACATCAACAGTGTATTCAATCAGCCACCTTGTTTTCCATTCACTTAACCTATCTATATCTCTTAGATGTCTCCTTATATTCTCTCTCTGTTTGTATGCCCACCTCTCTGTCTCTTTATCTCATTCATAAATATTGATTGTAAATAACAGAGGCTCTAGATCTGATCTTTGCAGCACTGCACTAGTCATGGATTGCCAACTTGATGAGGCATGATTTATCCCTACTATTTTTTTCCTTTTTGTTAACAATCCTTCATCCCTATTAAGACACTACCGCAGCACCATGAATCCATATGTGTATAAAACATGTGTGTCACCTTACTGAAAACCTTTTGGAAATCCAAGTATAATACACCTACCATTTCTGTTCTATCTATGCAATAGTTACATTCTTAAAAGACTCAAAAACTGTCAAACACAATTTCGCTTTTGTAATACCCTCTGACTTTTGTCTCATTATAAAGTAACTTTTAAGGCATTAAGGCCTCCTTAATAATTCATTTCAGCACTTTCCTGAGGATTGACATGTCAAATTAATTGCATTTTGTTCCCTACTTTCTCACTCCACTTTTTCTTGAAAATGGTGCTGCATTTGCTAACTTCCAAGCCATTTTAGATTTTAGGGAATTGGAGAATTCTGAAAAATCATAACCACCACATTCAATTTCTTTGCCACTATTGGTTTTAGAATCCTAGGATTCAGACCATCAAGGCACAGAGATTTGCCAGATTATAGTTCCTTGAATTTCTTCACTGCTTTGTCTCTCCTGATGTTAAATACCTATTCCCTTATTCTCATTAGCCTTGAAGTTACCAAACATTTCCACAAACTAAGTGGTGTCATCTACTGTAACTAATGAGAAATGACTGGTGAAGCTTAAGTTTCACAATCTAAGTGGAGAGGAGAGGAAAATATCGGAAGTAAATAAGGATAATTGTACGGTTGGACCTGTCTTCAAGCCAAGACTGGTTGTTGCGCTGACAGACAATGGAGAAGTGCATGGATTATTAGATACCTGCTGCACCTCAAAATGAAGCTCCCTGATGGGAACATTTAATTTTGGTGGTGGACCTCAGGTATGTCCAGATTTCCAGCATTCACAGTATTTTGCCTTTACATTGGAATGGAAAATGTGGGCATTATGGAATTGGATAGTGAAGGGAGGCATGACTGCATTGACTGTGGAGTTGAAGATGTAGAAACTACCCTTCCTTATTCCACTGGAAGATTTCTTCTAAAAACAACGGAAATTATTCTACTAGTCATTGGCACTTGTAGAAAGACTGTGAGAGAATTCTAATGGCTAGCTCCACTCATCCTAAACTCACATCAATGAGAAACCTTCAACAGGCTCAGCCACATGTGTGGGGAGCTAAATACAATGCCTGCATTGATTATTGCATTCATATTTGGGAACAACTCTGGGTCAGAATGTGCCAGACCCTTTATTGGTCTAACACTGGGGGGGGAATAAATGATTCATAAAACCATAAGAAACAGGAACAGGAGTAGGCTATTTGCCTCCTCCCGTCTACTCCACCGTTCAATAGGCTCATGACTGTTCCAACATTCCTCATGTCCACTTTCCTGCCTTTTCTCCATAATCCTTCATTCCTACACTGATCAAGAATCTATCTATCTCAGTCTTAAATATACAAAAGGAGTATGCTTCCACAGCTTGCTATGGCTAGGAGTTCTAAAGACTCACAACTTCCAGAGATGAAATTCCTCCTCATCTCAGTCTTAAATTAGTCCTCTAGTTCTAGACTCTCCCGACAGGAAACAACTTCTCAGCATTTACCCTGTAAATTCTTGAAGAATCCTACATATTTCAATGAGATCACCTCTTATTCTTCTAAACTCTAGTAAATAGAGTCCCAGCCTGCCTTTGCTCATAAAACAATCCTTCCATACCAGGACGGATCCTTCTGAGTGAACCTTCTCTGAACTGCCTCCAATGAAATATCCTTTCTTAAATAAGGGGACCAAAGCTACTCATGGAACTCCAGATGTAGTCTCACCAGAACCTTGTACTATTGCACTAAGACTTCACTACTCTTATACTCCAAACCCTTGGAATAAAGACCAAAATTCCATTAGCTTTCCTGATTACCTGCTGCACCTGGGTGCTAGCTTTCTGCACACACACATCCAACTCCCATTGTGTTGCAGCTTTCTGCAGTTTATCTCCATTTAATAATATTCTGTTCTTTTGTTCTCCCTTCCAAAATGAACAACTTCACACTTCTCCAAAGTATACTCCAATTGCCAACTTTTTACCCACCTAATTAACCTGTCACTATCCCTCTGTAACTACTTGTAACCACTTCACATCTTACTTTTTCATCTATTTTTATGTTGTCTGCAAATTTGGTTACAGTATATTGGCTTCCTTCCTCAAGTCATTAATATATATTGTAAATATCTGTTGTCCCAGCACTGATCCCTCTGGAACCCCATTGGTCACAGATTGCCAACCCCAAAAATCCCCTTATTGTCACTTGCTATTTCCTGCTCATTAGCCAGTTCTCTGTCCACACTAATATACTACTTCCAACATCTTATGACATACCTTTCTTGAGGTACCTTGTCAAATGTCTTCTGGAAGTCCAAATACAACACACCTATTTGTTCCCTTCTATCCACATAGGTTGAGACTTCCTCAAAAATCTCTAATAAATTAGTCAGGTATGATTTATCTTTCATAAAGCCATTATGATCTACTTGATTAGATAATGATTTCCCAAATGTGCAGTCATTACTTCCTCAATAATTGATTCCAACAATAGGTGTTAGGCTAATTGGCCTATAGTTACCCGTTTTTTTGCCTCCCTCTCTTTTTTAATAGGGGCATCACATCGGCAGTTATCTGATCCTCTTGTACTTCTCCAGAATACAGTGATTTTTGGAAAATTATAACCAATGCAATAATTATCTCTGTAGTTACTTCTTTTAAAATCCTAGGATGCAATCTATCAGGGACTTATCTACCATTATCCCCAATAGTTTATCTAATATGAAATGCTGCTACTCCTTATGTTGTCCTGGTTTTTTTTTAGCAGAGTTGTCGTAAAGCTTCCGGGGTATCCAGTTTGGAGGGGTTTTAGAACCAATTTGATTATCGTTAACAAATACTACCTCAGGCAAAAAGCTTTCAAGTTAAAAAAAAACTTGTACAATGAAAGGGGAATGGCCAGTTTGCCCAGCTCGGCTTTTCTCTGGTTTGGTTTGTTTTGGTTTTAGTCTGGCTGTTCAGAGTAAGCAGTCAGTTTTGAAACTGCTGGACCCAAAGAAGCAGAGCCTTGGTGATCCTTTCTCTCTCTGACATCTCTCTTGTAAGAATATGTGTTTGATTTTTTTCCTTTTTTGCCAAGAGGTGTTTATGGGGATTGTTGCAAGTATTTGGAACAGCATCATTAAATTGGGATAGTCTGTTGGGTTTTCGAATAGGTTAAGTTATTCTATACTCTTGTTTTCTTTTGTTTGTGTTACATTTGGTAATCGTGCAAATAAATTCTGTTTTGTTTAAAACCAAATGGTTGGGCCAGCTGCATCACTCCTGGAATATCCATCTAACACCTGCTTAAAACAACTAGCAAAGTTAGAGTCTGGGCTACTTTTTTGAAATGTTTTGATGGGGTCTGGCCTGGTCCATAACAGATTGGGGAATCTTTGCGGGATTTGTTCTATATTTCAATTTGGGATTAGAGTTTCTGGACTCGAAGGCAGCGAGTTGTAGGTGTTAGTGTCTTTTGTTCCAGGTGTTGATTTTGGTTGGTTTAAACAGTGCTTCAGATAGCATTGGCTCTTTCAGTTACTAAGAGTTTTCTGTGGGTAGAAGACATGACTTTGGGAGCCTTAGTAAAGGTGAATAAGGCAAAGCTGCTGGAATTAGCAGACAATCTGGAGTTGGCGCTGCCTCCTTTCTGGAGGAAAGGAGAGATAATTACAGCAATAGCTCAGCACTTAAATTTGCTGGAAATGCTAACAGAATCTTCAGAGATGGCTAAAGTTCAGTTGAAAATGAAACAACTTGAGTCAGAGGCAAAAGATAAAGAAAGAGCAAAAGAAATGAAACTGTTTGAAATCTGATTAAAAGCAGAGAAAAGCTGAGCTGGGAGAACTGGCCATTCCCCTTTCATTGTACACTTTTTTTTTACTTGAAAACCTTTTGTCTGAGGCAGTATTTGTTAGTTATAATCAAACTGGCTCCAATTCCCCTCCAAATTAGGTACCCCAGAAGCTCTGTGTTTACAACCACTTGGATAAAAAAAATTGAAAACATAAGGAGCAGCAGTGTCACAAATATGGCTTCCCTAGTGATGATGATAGTACCTAATTCCCCCCATCTTCCCATTCTTCAGTATTATTGGGATGTTTGAAGTATCTTCCACCATGAAGACTGATGCAGAATATCTGTTTGACTCTTCTGCCATTTCCTGCCTGCTTGGCTCCATGATATATGGGCTGAAGAAGGGCTTATGCCCGAAACGTCGATTCTCCTGTTCCCTGGATGCTGCCTGACCTGCTGCGCTTTTCCAGCAACACATTTCCAGCTCTGATCTCCAGCATCTGCAGACCTCACTTTCTCCTCCATGATATATCACTAATGCTAGCTATGAATCATTGTCATAGCTACCTTTTCTAACTTGATTGACCTAATCAACATGAAGATTAAAGTCACCCATAATTATTGTCCTATTCTTTTTACATTATTCTATTATTTGTTGATTTATACCCTTTCCTTCAGAGTGACTCCTGTTTGGGGATCTCTTCACTATTCCTACAATGTCTTCTTTTCCTTGTTATTATTTACTTCCACCAAAATGGACTCTACATCATTCATGCTTAAGTCATCTCTCTCAACTTATTAACAGTGCTACCTCACCATGTTTTTCTTCCATTCTGTCTTTTTGAAAGGTAAAATATTCCTGAATGTTAGGTTTCCAGTTCTGATGTCCTTATAACCATGTCTCCATAATGGCTACAAGATCATATCCATTTATCCTGATTTACACCATCAGTTTGTCTACACTATTCCAAACACTTTGTGCATTAAGATACAAAGCCTTCAGACTTGCCTTGTAACCATTTTTAATCATCCTAACCCATCTTTGTACTGTGACTCAATTTGCTTCTTGACCCTGATTACCCCGTCTACCATTTTTGCATGCTACTGTTCTTTCTTTTTTGCTGTCCTTGTTTCTCTTTCCCTTGTCACCCTGCTTAGGTTCCTAGGCCCCTGCCCAATCTAGTTTAAACCCATCCCAAGCACACTAGCAAATTCTTCATAAACTGTACTTCTAAAAATGGTCAATTGTATTTGATTAAAATGTCTATACTTCCTTACCCACTAATGAACTGAACCAGTATAAAATGAAATTAATTTAAATTGAACAATGTCAGAATGCCCTTATATATATTCCAATACCATATCAGTAAAAGTAAATCCAATGTAGCTACATTTGGTATAACTCTTCTTCAATATTTGAGATCCAGGGAATTGGCAGATTCATTTTCTCGCAGACCCATGTTCAATTTGACCTCTCTCTTCCTTTTCATATATTTCAAGAGAGCTCATTGTCAGTTTTTATATTCCTCACTTTATTCAAACAATTTTGAAAACCTGCTGAGCGATTAAATACATCATTGATTCCAAGCCCTCCAGCTCCATTCTGTAATGTTGAAGTGCCTATGGTAATCTTTGGTGGGAATTCAACAAATTTCATCTCAATATTGATTTTAATGAGGAATCTTGAGCCATGAAAATTAGCTGTTTAACATACATGAGTAGGCTTTTTCTGAGTAGTACAAAATCTCAGCAAAAAATGATATATGTAATGGTATAAATCACTGTTGCTATCATTACTTAAATTTCTACACCATAATAATATAACTTGCAGTAGACGCACCACTATAGCAAAATCAGGTCCCTAGCAAGAATACATTAATCATATTATTAGATGTTTAGCTTCTATTGTTGAATCAATTTCTTGCATAGAGCTTATCAAAAACTCCAAGGATTTATTACAATTTTATTTTTGCTCTTCAATGTGTCATAACACTGGAAAATAAGAAGATAAAGTTTCAACATGCAGTGATCTCCAGTTTCATTGTAAGTTTAATAAGGAGACACCGTGTACTTTTGTAATTCGAAACACAGGCTGGGTTTTAAAAATCTACTACATTAAGTGTGTTGGTTAGAACTCATGACATTGATTTAATTTCCAATTTGTTTTTATTGATCCATCATTCCTCTCACATTAGAAAATATACTAAGGTTGAAATTCTGCTATAACCGTCATCTAACAATATGTAAGTGCATGATAGTTCATAAATAGTAGCAATTTAATTTGCAGACAAAGGTGGATAATATACATCAAACAGTGTCCAACAAACATTCTGTCATTTGTTTATTCCTACACATAACAGTCATGTAAATATTATTTCCACAACGTGATGAAAATTAGATTCCATTCTTAAGGATCTTTTTATCATCAACCAAGACATGTTTGTTAGACACTTTTTCATGAAATTAATGCTCCTTTAAGTTTAAAATTTCCAACTTCAGTGCATTTAAAAATACCAGTTAAACAAAAAGACCAAGTTCAACATGAAGATGCTGACATGGGTAAGGAATTGTAATCTCAATCAGAAATGGGATTCCATAAATAGTTGTTTTCAAACATCAGAGCCTAACCAGATAATGTTGAGTTGACATGGTGGTCTATTTTGATTCCATGTAAGTGAATGGGTTTTGAGTGATAATGTTGTACCTTTAAGAGTAATACGTTCTGTGCTGTTTCTCGTGCAGAGCGTGTTGCCATAGTGGTGCAGGAATGTCTGCTTCAGACAGTTGGTAAATAACTTTTCAATTCTCCCCAGGTATCTTTTTTTTAAAAAATTAGATAAAATAATTATCAGTGGGGAGGGTCAGGTACTTACACAGATCCAGGAAGACTCGTTGATTTTGTGTTCAGTTGGTTGAAGGTCTGCTGGCCTCTGAAGTGAAAAGCTTAACTACTCTGCTTCGAGAGTCTTAGATAGAGAGGCTTCCTCTTAAAAATTAAAAGGGACACATTGTTTATTTCTTCAGGACTGGATAGAGACAGCATGTGAGAACCAAAACATTTTGCTGAATTGCATTTTTGCCAAAGGGTGTGTTTGTGGGATGCTGCCTATGTTGGAACAGTTAATGATTAGTGGCTAAATATTACATTATCTTGCTAAGTATGTGGTTGTACTGTATCTTTCAGAGAGTTAAAAGCTAGCAGAATTACCTGACAGTACCAAGTGTTCTGAATAAAGTAACAATGTAACACTTGGTCAGAAACTAGATTAGCTGGGTTGCCTGGAAATGACAAAACAGATTTGAATTAAGCTAATTAATTTAAATTATACCCTGAAAAATACCAAATTCCAATCAAGTTTGAAGTTAGTATATTGACAATCTTAAAAGCCAATGATACAATCCGATGCTTTGAGGGTATAAGACCGGGGAACAGTTGGGAGGAGAACTGCCAAGCCAATGACATCTGCATACTGCCCAGAGAATAGCTCATCTGGGATCAAACTGTTATGACATGGGGTAATCCTTGCTTAATTTAAACCAGCAACACAAAAGATTTATCCCATGCAGTAATCTGTGAAAATTCAAGAGGCCAAGAACTTGTTAAAGTAAAAGTAACAACTTTATTTCTGAAAGTATAACAGAGAATAATTAACTAACAACTATTTATAATTCCTTCGCTGAACCTATCTTTTACCTTCCCCTCTACAATACTAGTCCAATAAAACACCCCTCGATTAAGATTTACCAAAATTCAACTTTTCAAAAAACCAGCCAGACTTCGAACCTTCTTTTCTTTCTTAGGGATTTCTGCTTTGCAGGTTACCTTTAAGGTACCTTTAAGAGAGCGGTTCTCTGGACAGTATGCAGATGTCATTGGCTTGGCAGTGCTCCTCCCAACTGTTCAGTTTTCCCTGGTCTTATACCCCCCAAAGCATCGATTGTGTCAATGGCTTTTAAGATTGTCAATATACTAACTTCAAACTGGATTGGAGTTTGGTATTTTTCATGGCTTAATTTAAACTGATTGGCCTAATTCAAATCCGTTTTGTCGTTTCCAAGCAACCCAGCTAATCTAGCTTTCGACTCAATATTACATTGTTACCTTCTTCAGAACACTTGGTGCTGTCAGGTGGTTCTGCTAGCTTTTAACTCTCTTAAAGGTACAGTACGCCCACATCTTCATAACAAATAAAATTAAGGTTATGCAGATTCCTTTTTTTTCATATTTTAACTGTATTGTAAAAATAAAGTGTGCTTTGATTAAAGCCAATTAGTGGACCAATTGAATCATATCTGGAACACAGCACCTTACACTTGCCTTTAAATAAACTTAAAAATTAGGGTCTAGGCTGTCTCCTTACAATACTTTGCGGGGGGGGGGGGGGGGGTCCAGAATTGTGGGATCTGCACTGGTCCATAACAGTATCTTCACTGAATAAAACTAGCATGTTGCAGTTGCAAATGTTGACCTGTTTCAAGTTATTTTAGTTAACAGCTCCAGAGGCTCCACCAATCTCTCATCAAAGTTGCATTGGAAGATGGGGAAGACCAAAACCAAAGTAGGCAGGAATGTGCAGAAATAAGATCAGCCATAATCTCATTAAATGGTGTAGCAAGCTCAAGATGCCTACACCCAATTCATAATATATACATTCAAAAAATATTAATTCCATATTCCACTTGAGCATTTAGCCCTGGGATCTCCAGTATTCAGGCTCCAATTATCTTGTTGTTTTTCAATTGTCCACAACAGATTTTACATTATCTCCCAAACATGTTTCTCAATGGCAGGTCCCACATCTCAAGTATAGAAGAAAAAACCCTACTAATTTAGGCATGACGTGCTTCTATTCTCTTCACCTTTCCTGACTCCACCCTTCTCACCTTGACCTCAGCATTGCACTTGGTCTTGATACAATGCCACATGACATTGACTATTGTGTACAGTGTTTCATAGAGACTATCTGCCTTGCTGGAAAATTCTAAATATTGCATTTTACTGACTCTTGCTACGACAATGAATATCCAAATTTTCATGGCACAAAATTTCACCAGCTGAATTCTCTGGCACTTCAATGTTGATACATAAAAGGGTCTTGAGACTGCTCATGTCACCAATGTACTTGCTCTGTACTCACCTGCCTATTAAGGACGATGGGTAAGTTTCTAAAACTGGAAACTCAATCAGAGGACAAGCAGTAATGTAAAACTGGCAGTCCAAATGGAAGAGATAGGCTGAGGTAGACAGGTGAGCATGAGGATGCTTCAACATGGAGGCCCCTTGTTGAATGCACTGAAAGCAACACATAAAGAAGCCCTAAAGTAGTGCCATCAGCATGGAGGAGAAACCTCTCATAGGAGGAAACATAGATGCATTTTAGGTATTTTCAGTCCTGGATCCTCACCACCAGGACATGGGGCCTCCAGCTCTGAAGGCTATTCCCAGTCACTGGGTGCCCATATATGGCAGGAAACCTCTCTGACAGCAGGAAAAGACCAGCTGAAAAATGGGGCCTCATTTGCCCTAACTGTCTCTTTGTCTCTGTGGAACACAAAGCCAAGCCAGTTGACAGTCCACATCAGGGAGAACTTTCCAGTGACAACAATGTGTCCGGAAGCCCTCCTGACAGAATTCCTTCTAATTTCCTATCACTTACCTCCCCTCATCATTCTTCCAACAATCCCATTTCCATAGGACTATGAAAATTCAACCCCACTCCTGTGTTCACAATTTAACTCTGGCATGATTAAAAACTTGCAGTGCAATTAGCAAGACTTCAGTGACTATTTTTGTTAGCTTGTGTTAAAAATTATTTCCACAGCTTTCTCCCTAATGACTCATAGTCAATTTTGTGTTAATGCATAAAGTCTGATTTAATTCAGAATATTTCCTATTCTTTTTTCAATACTTTATTTTCACTTCTTTAAAGTAAATGTAAATGGCCTTGAATAATTACTCCTCCAGTCTTTTATTATTCCATATGCACAAATCCAAACTGTGTTCCCCATTGACAGAACATAAAAGAGCTCTTCAAGGTACAGTAAGCGATATAGTCTGATGTAATCCCTTATAATTTCTCCTATAACTCATTGAGTTACATGAGATGCAGGAATAGGCAATTCAGTCCCTCGAGCTTCTCCGCCATTTGATGTGTTCATGGGTAATTTCATCTTGGCCTCAACTCCACTTTTGTCCTCATTTCCCATTATCCTTAACCCATTATTAACTAAAACTCTATTCATCTCCTCCATAAATTTAGTCAATGTCTTGGAGTCCACTGCACTCTGGAGTAATGCATTCCACAGATTTAAGACACTTTGAGAGACGTACATCTTCCTAGTTTCTGTTTAAATTTGCCACCCCTCAGCCTAAAACTATGACGTTCTAGATTGCCCCACAATGAGAAAATCCACTCTACATCTACATTGTCTATCCCTTATATATCCCAATCAGATCTCTTCTCATCCTTCTAATCTGTAGTGAGTATATGCCAAAAACTGCTCAATCTAGAATAGAACACCTCCAATGCTCTATCCTTTTTCTGTTCATTTGTGGGCTGTCTTATCCTGGAATGACTGAGAGGAGGATTGAGTGAGATGAAAATTACTGGCAGAGCTGTTAGTGTGATTGCAGGTGGATGAAAGGTAGTGAGTTGTTCTGAGGAATGAGTAGGCAGCACAGAGGCCATGCAGATTAGTGGAATGGTAGATTGTCAGATGTGAACAAATGTATAAAGATATTGCAGACAGTATTGAGTGTGGTAGAACATGAGCCTTGGTGAAAGGTAGGTGCAGTAACAGAGATTTAGTGAGTGTGAGGTATCAGAGAAAACAGTACAGCACTTATCCTAATGGAACAGAGAAAGTAATTGGCCTTCTTGCAGAACTGCTAGCCATTCCTCATCCTCACTGAGATGGTACTGACACAGGTTATGACTTTGGACCTATCTGCCAAGGTCTGATGTCATGGCCTTTTTTGCATGTCCTTCAAGAAAAGGACACCCCTCCTCTGTACCACCCTCGAGTCACCCAACAAAATCCTTAGGGTCACTATTGAACAAACTCTCTCCAATCCAGCTGTGTACCTGGGATAACAGCAAAACATAGTGAGAAAAGAAAACATTTTAAGGATATTTCAGTGGCACAGGTGATATTGCACTGTATACAATGTTCCACATTTGCATGAATTTGATTGGCTTTGTACTACATCCATCTGTTGGATTCTGTGGAATTCTGAAAGCAACTGTGATACCATGATGCCTAATATTATGTCCATACAGGATGTACCATGGTCTATGTTGAGAGCCTGCTGCATCATGAGGAGCAAAATGTACATAATGCTATGGGCTATCCTGACGCCATTTCCCCTCGTGTTAAAATATCCTCCCCTGCCCTCTGTGTCCTAAAATTGTTAGTGTGAATTAAGTGGTCAGTGACATCTAAGGCAGAGAGGTGTGCAACACATAAGGAACCAATATATTGAATCACTAGAAATCAGTGACCCCAAAGGTTTGTATTCTTTACAGTGCATGACTCAGTGTTTGTGTTGTTTTCCTTTAAAAGCCCTCATGTTAGTGGGTCTTGCAGCCCTTTCCTCAAGGCACTTAACTCACCCATTATGGGTGCAGTCACAGTCATTTTCTCCCCCATTGCATACTGTTGATTTCCAGCACAAAGTATTGTGACAGAGAACACTCTTTGGCCTGTGATTTCCAGCCTCTGCCATTATATGCCAGTGAAGCCCTAGACAGCCACACGTCCTTCCTAATTGGCCTTCTCATCAACTCCATAATTTTACACCTCCCCGGGATCCCATTCAACCCAAATAACCTTTTACCACAATTCGGTGTTTTCTCTCCTTAGACTTTTTTTTATTCAAACTGACAATGACCCTTATATTCCACGAACCTCAATTTTGTTGAACATCCTTTTATATTGTACTTTGTCAATGCTGTCTTAAAATCTACTTAGGCAATATCCATCGTATTCCTGCCACCAAACTTCTCTGTTACTTCAATTAGTTTAGTCAAGCATGATCTGTCTTCTTACGGGTCCATTTTACAGGCTATTTACAGGCTTACTCTCTGCAAGTAAGGAAAACTTCTCCAAGTGCCTGCTGATATTTTTCCTGATTATTGATTTTAAAAACTTACCCAATAGTAATGTTAATCTAATTGGCCTGAAGTTACCACAAACATCATTACACCCGTTCTTTAATGAGGGTGTCATAGTTGCCATTGTCCAATTCTCTGGCACCTCCTTTGGATCTTTATCACAAGCCCTTTCAATATTGCTATCACCACTTCTTAGCTCAGTTGGTTGGATAGCTGGTTTGCAATATAAATAATGCCAACAGTGTGGGCTCAATCCACACATGGGCTGAGGTTATCACAAAGAACTGCAATTCTCAACCTCTTCTCTTGTCTGAAGTGATGTGACCCTCAAGTTAAGTCATCACCAGCTGTCTTTCTCTCGCTCTAATCAGAAAACAACTCTGTGGTCTGGTAAGTCTATGGCAACTTTACTTTTCACCATTTCTGTTAGCAACTGGAATTGATGTGAGGGTTCTTGCAATACAGTGGTAGTGTCCCCATCTCTGAGGCCAAGAAGCATAGCTTCAAGAGCTGTATAATAACTCTTTGAACAGGTTGATTAAGAAATATCTGGCAACTGGAATTGAAACCACCCGGTCCCTAGTGATATTTACTTTGAGCATAACCACTTTCTTAAATGCCTCCTTCCTGTCAATTTTCATCCTAGCCATTGCCTCTTCTTATCCCATTTCCATTAGTATTTTGTTAGCTTCTTTTTCCTTGAAAATTACCACCACAATGTACCAATTAAAAAATTTAATCATGCTCTGATCCTTGGACCACCCAACCACTTAGTACTGTTATTATTTACATGCCAGTGCAAGATTTGTGGGTTTTAAAATGCTAATTGTCAGTCTATTCCCATGTTCTTCCTTTGCCAGTCTTATTTTTCCTCTTCACTTCCTTTCACAGCCTATTGTTGTTAATCTGATTTTCTCAAATAATTCACCCTGACATGCATCGTGCACTCTATGTATTTCTTTTGTGATATTCTCTATCTCCCTTGTCATCCTAGCTTCCCTGGTTTTGGTACTGCTTTCTCTTGCCTTCGACAGAATGTATCCAACTAATAACAATGGAGCACCCATCGTTTCATTACAGTTTTTCCTATCAGTATTTTGGTTGGATTTTACCCTGGCGCAATCACCCCAATGAAATTTACTCTCAATTTAGACATCATACTTTAGATCGTACCTTGTCCTTCGACATTACTAGCATAAAGCTACGTGCAGCATCTTATAAAGGCCTAAACAATGTAGTCTATGGTAAGATATGTGGATGAATTGTGCAAGGAGTCCAGCAAGGTTTATCTTGTTGTTGGGAACACTTCACTGAATCTTTTAACTAAGTTCCAGGCATTCAGGCAAATTTATCATGAGGCAACAGTGAGTTGCCTATCAAGGCAGATTATTGCTTGTTAACAACCTTATTAACTTCAGATCTCACTTCATTAAGATATAGCTTTCCAAACTACCATCCACTGTGAGCAAATGTGATGACAACAATTCTTGACTTGGAAGTCAGAACAGGTCTTTGGAAACCTCAAACTACCAGTATCTCCAAAGGGCCTCCAATTTGGACACCAGGCACTAACATATCAGGACATGGTTCATGTGCACTGCCACATATACCCCACATCCACTGGCATTATCATATGCTAGTTTCTAAGAATAATCATGACACATTCTGATCCATATAAAGTATACTTCTGAATTTCAATACTAATCACCGGGCAAAACAGAACTACCATTGTAATCCTGCAGCAATGGCACTTTGCACTCAGAGAAATGCACCAGTTTATGGATTAGATGAAGTAGACAACAGGAGTCTGGAAGGACACAGCAAGCCAGGCAGTATCAAGAAGTGAAGTCAACATTTCAGGTATTAACCCTTCTTTAGACTAGTCTAATCTGAAGAAGGGTTAATACCTGAAATGTTGACTTCTTCACTTCTTGATACTGCCTGGCTTACGGTGTTCTTCCAGCCTCCTGTTTGACTACTTTGGATTCCAGCATCTGCAGTTTTTTTTTGACTCTATGGATCGGATAAGGCTGCATCTCTGGGATGTTTGCTTGCTTCCCTAGCAGGGAGAAAGTAAGGACTGCAGATGTTGGCGATCAGAGTCGAAGAGTGTGGTGCTGGAAAAGCACAGTCGATCAGGCAGCATCCAAGGAGCAGGAGAGTTGATGTTTCGAACATCAATTCCTGATGAAGAGCTTATGTTCAAAATGCCAAATCTCCTGCTCCTTGAATGCTGCCTGACTGTTGTGCTTTTCCAGCGCCACACTATTCAACGCGTGCTTCCCTAGCACTTTTACTCTACCTGCATGCTCACAGCATCCCTGCCTTGCCTTTTTGCACCTTGCTCACAGTATCACCTATATTTTTGCCATTTAGCACGGATATGACGTCAAGAGGTTTGTTATAGTTGTTAGCAAGTCAGGTCAGTCAAGTCAAGGGAAACAGACCTCACTCAGGGGTTCTGGCACATTAATCAAGGGCATCCTCTGAACCAATCCAGGGGCTTGGAAACAGTCAGTCAGCTGTTCGGAATGGTCAGAATCAGGATTCTCTCATCATAAGGGATAAGGAATAAATGTCAGATAGCCCACTCTGCCCTGTTGTGGGCTGTTTTCCCCTAAAATGAGAAAAGAAAGACCAAAGTGAGTGGCACAGCTGTTACCTTTGGTATGATGGCGAGGTGAGCAGGGTTACGTAGTGGTGTCGGTGATTGGAGTGGGTGACAGCGAGTGAGGGAAGATGTTATGGATAAAGTGAATATGGTACAGCATGACCCATGGTGGGAGATCAGTACAGGAGCACAAATAGAGTGAGTATGAGATAAGAGAGAGAAGATGGTACACTGCACTGCACTGACCTGGCTGGCAACCCAGGCTGGTATGTTCTTGTGTTATGGCCTCCATTGACGGTCCCGAGGGAAGATTTTAGATTTAGATTTTGTTGTCATATGTACTCAAATACAAAGGTACAGGAGTACAGTGAAAAGTGTATAATGTCAGCACATATGGCACCTAGGTATAAAAAAATTTAGGTACAAAGTGGTAAAAGAAACAAAGTTAGAAAAGTTAAGCATTACCTTCGTAGAATAATTATGAAAGTAAGGTAATAGCTAACATTAAAGGCCTTCTTGATATAAACTGGAAAAATAAAGAAATGAAGTTAAAAGTTCAACAGTCTTTGATGAGTTCTACACTTAGCTCTCTCTCTGAGAGACCTCAGCTGTCTGTCCTCCATGCCACCATCACAGATACTGGGGAACATCCCTAACCGCTCACTGTTCCTGTGTTGGGCTGCAATGTCATCTCTGCTGCTGAAGTTGCCACCTCCTGTTGCTTCTGGAATGTCCCGGGAGGGACCCCTCACACATCAGGATACCGCCACACAGGGCCAAGACATGCTACACTGACCTGAGACACTACCACACTGGGCCGAGACACTGCCCTGTGTCACCGAGAGGCCGCCAAGAGACCGCCATGGACCAGGCCGGGCCAAGGGGACGCCTCCCTTCTAGTCGAGTGTACATATTAGGAACTATGCAGGGCATCCCTGCATACTTGCATCCATAATGGCCTTTTAAAGACAGTGATGTTACTTGGATGCTGGTCCGTTCTATGAAATTCCAGCAGTGTCACGTTTTTATGGTTGTGGCAAGGTGTAAAATTGGGTTAGAATTGGATGAGAGAGGCACCATTGGAGTCAGGTAGATAGCTAATTAGGTGAGTTTGCTAAGATGTAGTGAGAACACTCATTTGCTCACAGAGAAATCCTTTGTGAAACTCAATGATATTGACAAAAGGTTAGATTGAACTCTGTGATACAATGATCACTCTCATCTCCAAACGTTAACTCACTGACACTTGATCAACGTGGTCCACATCATTTCACAGAATCAGATCCAGTAATGTCTCCTGAACAGAGAACGTATTAGCCATGGAAGTTCTTTTGAACACATTTCACAAAATCCTCTGCTTCCTTATTCTTTATTTTAACATGTGCAGTTTTATTCCTCTGTTTCATTTTCATTACTTGGAGGCCGACTGAATATCCCTAACTACATGACCATACTTTTTTTTCTCAATTTCAATCAAATGAACTCTGTTTGTTCGTTCAAAAATCCTCTGGCTCCAATACAACAATGTCTTCCCCTGTTAGTACTACCAACAAACCTTCCCCTTTGTTTTCAGATTGCTTTACAAAATTAATATTAAGCACCCAGCTGTTAGATTGATAGATGGGTGAGGTGTAGGCTGCAAGGTGAATAGGTGAAGGATGGTGAGTGGCAGCCATATAGGTAGGTAGGGTATGCCAAGTGGATGAGGGTATAGGAAAGATTTGCTGCTGGATGTCAAGAGAGAGGCAGTCGGGTTGGGGTGGTCTGGGAGGAGGGCAGATGTTGATTGAGCATGGCAGTACGCTGTGTCTGTGGTAGTCTGAGTGCCAGTGATTGGGTTGTCAATTTTATAGTGAAACAAGTGTTGTCAGTTTTAATTCCACTAACTTTATCTGTTTAATAATTCAGGCATGTAAACTGGAATGCTCCAAAGTCTCTGACTCTAACTAGGGTTGGAGTCTTTTCCAGAAGGCTCCAGACATAGGAACAGGAGTAGGCTATTCAGCCCCTCAAGCCTGTTCTACCATTGTCTGCCCCAAATTAGCACCAACACAACAATCTAGAAATGACTGAGAAATTATGCTTTTGAGCCTCAAAGTCACAAGAGAAATAATAACAAAGTGATGCAACATTCTTCCTGAGGATTTGCAGTCATATCATAGCGCTAGTGGTGGCAATGAAGGTGGCAATGAAGGTGACAATCACTTTGACAATTTTTTACTTCTGACTCAGTAATAAGTGCCAGTGCGCAATTAATACAACAGCAGTTCGGCAGTAGGAAACCATTTATCAAATTGTACTTTCTCAAAGTTCAGAAAGCCACATAGGCTTTTAGGCTCCAAGAGCACCTATAGGAACAAAAGAACAGAAGAGGGCCCATTAAGTCCCTCGAGTCTGTTCCACCATTCAGTGAGATCATGGCTGACCTAACACCAGATACTGGCCTTTGGTTCATAAATCTTAAAACCTATGCTTAACAGAAATTTATCTATCTCAGACTTAAAGCTGACAAATGGTCCAACATTCACTGCCATTTGTGAAAGAGAGTTCGAAACTTTGTTAGTACTTCCGAACATCTCTCCTGAAGAGTCTGGCTCTAACTTTCAATCTATGCCCCCAGTTCTAGAATCTCCAACCAGTGGAAATAGTTTATCTTTATTTATCTTGTTTTTTCCCATTAATATCTTGAAGACTTCAATCAAATCCCCCTTTACCTTTCCAAATTCTAGAGAAACGGCCCTAATTTGTATAGTCTCGCATCATAACAAAACACCGAAAGTCCAGGTATCATTTTTGTAAATCTATTTTGTACTCCCTCCAACATCAATATATCCTTCCTAAGGTATGATACCCAAATCTGCTCACAGTACTCTAATGTAGGGTCTAACCAGGATTTTGTATATCTCTAGCACTTCTATGTCCTTATACTCCAGGCCTCTAGGTATAAAGACCAGCATTCCATTAACATTCTTGATTATTTTCTGCACCTTTTTGTGACATTTTAAAGATCTATGCACCTGATACCCCAATTCTCTTTGGACATTCCACTGTATTTAATTTCATACCATCTACAATGTTGCCTCATCGATCCATTTTGTCAATTCAAAATGGATAACCTCACACTTACATTGAACTCCATCTGCCAGTTTTGCTCATTCACTTAGTCTATCAATATCCCTTTATAATTTTATGCTATCATCTATATTATCTATAATGTTGTCAAACTTTGTATCATCAGAAAATTTGAATATATGACTTTCCATGCTATTATCTAAGTCATTAATAAATAATGTGAATAATTAAAGCTCTAACACAGATCCTTGTAGGACATCACTGGTCACATTCTGCCAATTTCAGTACCCATCCATTATCCCTACTTTCTACCACCTGCCATTCAGACATTGAGTAATTGCCAATGTGAAGTTTAAACTTCCTAAACGCTTGCCAACTATCCCAAGGCACATCTCAGAACATGTCAGGTCTCTGACTATCTGGAGACCAGAAGATCTGTGCCTAAGTATACATAGTCGTTACAATGTGAATAAACACTTATCCTTGAGAAGACCTCAGACTCCAGCAACCTCTGTATATTAATGTAGTGCACCTGACAACTGACACAACAACTGATGTGACAGCAGCAAGTTGCAGAAACTTTGAGAAATATTTCTACAGCAAAGCCAGAGTAAAGAGAGAAATGTGAACAGTGACTGACAGCAAAACAGTGTGGGAAGAAACCTCAAACAAAGATAAACCAAGGAACAGACTCCACCACAATCAGTCTTTATGAACCCAAGGCCTGTGACAGACTGAGAAATGGCAGGATTGCATAAAGGATTGACCCCATACAGTAAAATTTCAAGCTTGATAGCAAAATCAGATAAGGATTAGGTCAGTATGTGATTGACAGCATTGTGGACAATGTTTTACCAGGACAGGGAGTGAATGAAGACACAGCCACTTACAATGAGATTATTAGAACCTTTAATACCATACTTTAATATTCAGCACAATATAATTATCAAGAAAGCAAAATTTAATCAGTGGAAACAAAAGCCAGGGAAATGCATATATTCATCTATTAATTACCTATACCGTTTAGCAGACAATGGCAAATATGAGACATGAAAAGACTCGAGATCTTGGCTAGAGATCAGGTTGTAGTTGGGGTCTTGGAAGAAGAAATCCTTGCAAATTTCTTAGTCCTTGATACTTTATCAAAAATGGTGCAATTAGCAAGACAAGCTGAAGTAAGGAAACAAAACAACATCTCCATTACAGCTGATAGATCTTATGGGAAAAGAACAGTTTAAGGCAGCACAATATGTCACACCAAGGGAGGAAAATACAAACAAATGACAGTAAGCACCATTATTAAGTGTTATCATTGTGGCAGACTGCACTGGTGCAAAGATTGTGCTGTCAGAAATGTAAAGTATCATACCCACAGAAGGGCTGGCCATTTTAAAGTGTTATGTCAAAGTAAAAGATTGTACACTTGAAACAGAAGGTAAATCCCATAAAGAAGATTAGCATTCAGGAAATTGAAGAGCCAGACAATACTGAAACTATATTCCTCAGAGAAATAAAATAATTTAAAAAAAACAATTCCTGGAGTGCTAACACAGAAGTAAAGGAACATAATATCAACTTTAATCTTGAGATTGGACATTAGGGATACCAATCCTCTCTGATACAGTAGAATGGCTGAATTAATAAATTCTGACCATCCACAGTTCGACTCCAGCAGGCACACAATTAAATAAGGAGTGGCAGGTGGAGTTTAGTTTAGATAAATGCGAAGTGTTGCATTTTGGTCAGGTAAATCAGGGCAGCACATATACGTTTAATGGGAGTGCTTAACAGTTCCTTGAAAGTGGAATCCCAGTAGACAGGGTAGTGAAGAGGAGTTTGATATGCTTGCCTTTATTGGTCAGTGTATTGAGTATAGGAGTTAGGAGGTCATATTGCAGCTGTAAAGGACATTGGTTAAGTCACGTTTGGAACACTGCATTCAATTCTGGTCTCCCTGCTATAGGAAAGATGCTATTAAACTTGAAGATTTACAAGGATGTTGCTGGGGCTAGAGGGTTTGAGCTATACAGAGAGGCTCAATAAGCTGGGACTATCTCCTCTAAAAGGTCACCAGTCTTAAGCTGACAGGTGATCTTACAGAGGTTTATAAAATCATGAGGGGCAGGGATAGGGTGAATAGAAAATACCTTCTTGCCAGTTCTGTAAGTCCAAAATCGAAGTAATAGGTTTAAGGTGAGAGGGGCAAGATTTTAAGGGGACCTCAGGGGCAACTTTTTCATGCAGAGGGTGGTGTGTATATGGAATAAGCAGCCAGAAGAAGTGGTGGAGGCTGGTACAATTATAACATTTAAACATTTAAAACACATCTGGATGGATACATGAAGAGTTTAGAGAGATAGGAGCCAAAAGCTGGCAAATGTGACTAGATTAATTTAGGATATCTGGCTGGCATGGACGAGTTGGGTGGAAGGCTCTGTTTCTGCGTTATACAAGTCTATGACTCTAAGTAAAAGAGCACCTGAATGCAAGGTTCTAAAATAAAGGAAGAAATATCTTCAAAACTTTATACATCATCCAGAATTAAAAATGTTTTCTCCTACGTAGAAAATCATGCATAGATCTGAAATTAATTGTTAAGTTTAATTAGATCAACATAGAAAAAAGGAATGAATTTAAATATCCAAAGCTAATTATCAGCTAGGGAACATAAAGACGGCAGATAACATTTAAAGCAGATGCCTATTTATATCTATAAAAATGCCACATTCACTTTTATAAAAATATGCCATTAGATTGAGGCAGTTCTTCACTAATTTCACCAGTGACCAAACTGACAAATTGGTTTTCTGGCACTGCAACAATTCCAAAACCTAATAGCTTGATAAAACTTTGTGTGGACCATTTTTGCAACTACAGTGGTAGAACAATCTTGTACTAAAGGCATCACTGGCTGAAAGTTTGTCAAAACTTGCAAAGAGTACTATCCTCAACAAGCTTGGATTCTGGAATGCACTGACCATAAAATCTAGTATTGCTTGCTTGCAATTAGCATTAAACTTAAATTAACAATGTTAACTTTTAATTTTCCTCCAGATTTGGGCAGGACTAAATAAATTCTCTACTGGAAAGCAGATGAAACTACTAATTAACTGATCTAATCCAGTTCTGTAACTGCCAGAGAAATTATTTAAAACTATAAATGAGAGAGGTTCGAGTGCAGTTGTCCTGGAGTACAGCTGAAACTGAGTACAAACTGCAATATTTTGTTAGTAATAGAGTGAATCTTAACATTTAACATCTTTTATAGAATCTAGTATTGTTTGCTTAAAAAAAGTGTTTAACTTAAATTTACCATGTTAAAATTTTAACTTTCTTCTGGGCTTGAGCAGGACCAAAACAAATTTTCTGTAGGGCAGCAGATGAGATTAGCTAATTCAGTAACTGATCTAATCTATAATTGCTAGTTATCAGTATTGTAAATAAGGGAGGTTCAAATGCAGTGATTGTAAAGTGTAGCTGAAACAGTGCAAACCTGTGAATCTGTTCAGTAAGAGTTTGTGGAGGAGGGGATTCTTTCTTTTGCTAAATTTGTCAGCCTCCACGAGAGGAGGAATTGAAAAAATATACAAGAGGAGACAATGAGATATGGGAGGTCAGCACTGCGACCAATTAGTAATCCTAACAGTAACCACACAGTAGAAAGGAATGTAAAGGAAAAATAATAATGAATCTGTCAGAAAGGTTCAGCAATAATCAGGGTGATTTTAATCTATATATAGGCTAGAAAAATCAGATGGTGTAGATGATGAGTTCATAGACACTTTTAAGAAGCTGTCCAAATACAGAATGTTCTTTAATTAACTAGACAGAAGGCTATTCTAGACCTGGTAGAAAAGTGTGGTGCTGGAAAAGCACAGCAGGTCAGTCAGCATCCGAGGAGCAGGAGAATCAACGTTTCAGGCATAAGCCCTTCATCAGGAATGTTAGGGGGAAGAGGGCTGAGACATAAACGGGGTGGGGGGAGTGGGGTTGGGGGAGAAGGTAGCTGGGAAGGCGATAGGTAGATGTAGGTGAGGGGTGATGGTGATAGGTCGGAGCGGAGAGTTGAGCAGATAGGTGGGAAGGAAGATGTTCTCTGAAACATTCCGTGAGTTGGCATCCTGTCTGCCCAATGTAGAGGAAACCACATCAAGAGCAATGGGCACAGTAGATGAGGTGTATTGATGTGCAGGAAGAAGAAGTTACTGAGGGTGAGGACCAGTTCAGCCAATCGAATGAGTGTATCGGTGGAGGGGCACTGGTTGGGTTGACGGGAGTGGAAGAAACAGAGGGCTTGGAGGCCTTCGCCATGGCAGAAGGAGAAGTTGTTGAGGATATGGACCAATTCTGCTAATTGAATGAGTGTGTTGGTGGAGCACATCCTATCACCAACATCCCCCACCAGCATCTACCTATCACCTTCCAAACTACCTTCCCCCCAGCCCCACACTCCCCTTCTATTTATCTCTCAGCCTCCTCCCCCACATTCCTGATGAAGGGCTTATGCCCGAAACATCAACTCTCCTGCTCCTCAGATACCGCCTGACCTGCTGCGTTTTTCCAGCACCACACTCTTCGACCCACATCCTCCACATCCAAAAATCTCATTTATTGTATCCATTGCTCTTGATGTGGTCTCCTCTAAGTTGGGTCAGAAGACTTGACAAAATATGAGAAATAGCAAAGATTGACTAAAAGATTAGTAAGGAGGAAAAAAGTTAAAGTAGAAGAAAAAGGCAGCTAGAAACAAAAACAGGTAGTAAGGGTTTTTATAGATATTTACAAAGGAAAATTTAATAAATTGAATATTTGTCCTAAAGAAAGTTAGGCTGAGGAATGAATAATGGAAAATAAGGAGATGTCAGATGAATCAAATATGTATTTTATTTCAGTTTTCACTGTATAGGTTACAATGAACATCCCAAATATAGTTGTAAATCAGGAAATGTAAGGGAGGGGCTCAGGATAATTACAATTACTGGGGGAGGGGGTGGGGTTGTACTGTGCAATTATTGTAGCCACAGGCTAACAAGTACCCCAAGTATCCTGATAAGCTTTATCCTAGTCACTTAAAAGAAGTGGCTCATGAGTTGGTTAATATATTGGATTTAATTGGAAGTGTAGTGGACAGCGAAGAAGATTACCTCAGATTACAATGGGATCTTGATCAGATGGGCCAATAGGCTGAGAAGTAGCAGATGGAGTTTAATTCAGATAAATGCAAGGTGCTGCATTTTAGGAAAGCAAATCAGAGCAGGACTTATACACTTAATGGTAAGGTCCTAGGGAGTGGTGCTGAACAAAGAGACCTTGGAGTAAAGGTTCATAGCTCCATGAAAGTGGAGTTGTGGGTAGATAGGATAGTGAAGAAGGCGTTTGGTATGCTTTCCTTTATTGGTCAGAGTATTGAGTACAGGAGTTGGGAGGTCATGTTGCGGCTGTACAGGACATTGGTTACGCTACTTTTGAAATATTGCGTGCAATTCTGGTCTCCTTCCTATTGGAAAGATGTTATGAAATCTGAAAGGGTTCAGAAAAGATTTACAAGTATGTTGCCAAGGTTGGAGGATTTGAGCTATAGGGAGAAGCTTGAATAGACTAAGGCTGTTTTCCCTGGAGAATCAGAGGCTGATGGGTGACCTTATAGAGATTTATAAAATCATGAGGGGCATGGACAGGATAAATAGACAAAGTCTTTTCCCTGGGGTGGGGATTCCATTACTAGAGGGCATTGTTTTAGGGTGAGGGGAAAGATATAAAAGAGACCTAAGGGATAACGTTTTCACGCAGAGGGTGGTACGTGCATGGAATGAGTTGCCAGAGGAAGTGGAGGAGGCTGGTACAATTGCAACATTTAAAAGGCATCGGGATGGGTATATGAATAGGATGGGTTTGGAGGGATATAGGCCAGATGCTGGCAGGTGGGACTAGATTGGGTTGGGATATGTGGTCAGCATGGACAAGTTGGACCGAAGGGTCTGTTTCTGTGCTATACATCTCTATGACTCTAATTTCCCAAAATACCTTACATTCAGGAAAGGTCCTATTAGAATGGAAAATAGTGAATGTAACTTCTTTGTTTTAAATGGGAAGAAGGATAAAGCAGAAAACAATAAGACAGTTGGCTTAATGTAAGGAAAATATCAGAAGCTATTATTAATGATGTTACATTTGGAAACATTCAAGGTAATGAGGCAAAGTAAGTATGGTTTTCTGAAAGTGAAATCATATTTAACCAACTTGTTGGAGTTCTTTGAGGAGGTAACATTTACTAAAGATAACAGGGAACCAGTGGAAATACGATATTTGGATTTTCAGAAGGCATTCAATATGTTACCACATCAAAGCTTATTGTGAAAAATAAAAGCTCAGGGTGTAATGAGTAACAGGGGTTGACATGGATAGAAGATTAGTTAACTAAAAGGAAACTATAGTCATAAGTAGGAAATTTTCTGTTTGGAAAGATGTAATGACTGGTGTGTCACGGGGGATCAGTGCTACAGCCTCAAATTCTTACAAATGTATAGAAATAACTTGAAGAAATGGAACTGTGGTTGTTAAGTTTACTGATGACACAAAGATAGCCAGGAAAGGCTTTGTGATATAAAGAGGCTATAAAAGATATATGTTGGTTTAATAAATGGGCAAATATCTGGAAAATGGAGTATAATTTGGGAAAATGCTAAATTGCCTATTTTGGCATTAAGAATATGGAAGCATGTTACTTATAAAATGAGAGCTTGCAGAGCTCTGAGAGGCAGAGGGATCTGGATATGCTGGTGTATAATTCTCAAAAGGTTAGCATGCAAGTACAGCAAGTAGTTAAGAAAGCTAAATGAGAAGTAAGGTGGTTATGCTTCAGTTTTACTGTACATTGTTAAGAACACATCTAAAGTACTTTGTTGGTCTTTTTATTTAAGGAAGTAAATAAATGCACTAGAAGCAGTTCAGAGAAGTTTTACTAGAATAATAACTGGAATTGACAGGGTATTTCATGAGGATAGGTTAGACAAGCAAAGCTTGTATTCACTGGAATTTAGAAGAGTGAGAGATGACTTGATTGAAACATAAGATCCTGAGGAGTCTTGACCAGGTAGTTGCAGAGATGGTGTTTCATCTTGTGGGAGATTATAGATCTAGAGATGAGGAGAATTCTTTTCTCAGTGGTGAGTCTTAGACCTCTTTTCCTTCCATATCTATTTACAGCAAAGTATAATGGAGTAAAAGTGTATTGAGGGTTGGTGGGAATATGGAGTAAACAGATTAGCTATGGCCACATTGAATGGTGGAGCTGGCGTCGGGAACCAAGTGACCTACTTCTGCCCCTATGTCATATATTCATATGTCAAAGTGCTTGTCTGTACCATGGGGAGAATGAGGGCCTGAACTCAAGAGGTCCTGGACTTCAGGCTATAAACCTGCTTCTAATCTCAACAGTAAGGTAGGCTTAAAATTGGGTAGTAGAGGGGCTGCTGTCCACCAGAATTCAAATCTTGTTATTTGTAAAAGCATACAGTTCATTCCATATTCTTCAGAGCTTACGCGTTGTGTGAGAGGGCTAATAAAAATAGGAAATGCTAAAACATTCAGTAGGACATGCAACATTTGTGATGACAGAAACAGATACTCTTTCAGGTAGATAATCTTTCTTCAGAACTGAAACACGAGAAAAGCAAAGTACCGTGAATGCTGGAAATATGAACTAAAATCAGGATGCTTGAAACATTCAACAAATCTGGGAACATCTGCGGAGAGAGAAACACACTCAATGCATGAAAGCATGATACGTACAAACAATTGAAAGGGACCTAAGGGGCAACTTTTTCATGCAGAGAGTAGTGTATGTATGGAATAAATTGGCAGAGGTGGAGGAAGAGGCTGGTACAATTACAACATTTAAAAGGCACCTGGAACAGTATATGAATAGGAAAGGTTAAGAGGGATATGGGCCAAATGCTGGCAAATGGGACTAGATTAACTTAGAATATCTCGTCAGCATGGACGAGTTGGACCAAAGGGTCTGTTTCCATGCTATATATTTCTATAACTGCATTAATTAAAATCAACTGTAAATTGTTCAGCTCCTTGAACCTGCTATATTGTTTATAAAAATCATGGCTGATCTATTTTTGATCTCAACTACACATTCCTGCCTACTATTGCTAACTTTTGATTTCTTGTTAGTCAAAACCTATCTACCTCTGCCTTAAAATGTTCAATTAACATGCTTCCACTGACAGCTGGGGAATGGAATTCTAAAGACGTGACATCTGAAAAAAAAATTCTCATTTGCACCTTAAATTTACTGCTCAACCTTTCATCCTAAGATAACCCAGATATCAGTTAAGTGAACTTTCTCTGTACTACTTCTAACAATATATTTATATATTTCTATAAATAGACCAAAACTGTACTCAATATTTCAGACGTATTAGATTAATATCCTGTAAATTGTATCCCGTAAACATCCCTATTTTAATATTCCATTTTCCTTTGCAATAAATTGCAATATCCATATGACTGTTTAAAATACTGCTGTACCTCCACACTAACATTTTGAGATTCATGTACTAGCACAACTTGATTTCTCTCTATCTTAGTTGATTCCTCTGTACCTTTTGTTCTACAATTGTCCTTCATTTAAATAATATGCTGTTTACTCTTCTTCACCAGTGGACAAGTGATGAGATCCATTTTGGCCCTAAGAAAATAATAGAAGAGAATAGTCAGTTATTGTGAGTTGTATTTTTTACAAAGAAAATAGTAAAAAGTGTTTAAGTTTACAAAATCATGAGGAGCATGGATAGGGTAAATAGACAAGGTCTTTTCCCCGGGGTGGGGGAGTCTAGAACTAGAGGGCTTAAGGTGATAGGGGAAAGATATAAAAGGGACTTAAAGGGCAACATTTTCACACAGTGTGGTGCATGTATGGAATGAGCTGCCAGACGAAATAGCGAAGGCTGGTATAATTGCAACATTTAAAAGGCATCTGGATGGGTACATGAATAGGAAAGGTTTAGAGGGATATAGGCCAAATGCTGGCAAATGGGACTAGATTTATTTGCACATTCTCCCCGTGTCTGTGTGGATTTGCTCCGGGTGCTCTGATTTCCTTCCACAGTCCAAAGATGTGTAGGTTAGGTGAATTGGCCATGCTAAATTGCCTGTAGTGTTCAGGGGTGTGCAGGTTAGGTACATTAGTCAGGGGTAAATGTGAAGGAATGGGGCAGGGTGGGATACCCTTTGGAGAGTCGGTGTGGACTTGTTGGGCCGAAGGGGCTGTTTCCAAACTGTAGGGATTCTAAGATTTTATGCCTCTCATCATCTTGTACACCACAATCAAGTCACCTCTCATCCTTCTTCACTCCAATAAGAAAAGCCCTAGTGCTCTCAACCTTTCTTCGTAAGACATGCCCTCCAGTCCAGGCAGCATCCTGGTAAATCTCCCTTGCACCCACTCTGAAGCTTTCATATCTTTCCTATAATGAGGCAACCAGAACTGAACACAATATTCCAAGTGTGGTCTAACCAGGGCTTTATAAAACTGCAGCATAGCTGTACGGCTCTTAAGCTCAACCTCCCTGCTCATGAAACCCTACACATGATCAACTTAACAACCCTATCAACTTGGGTGGCAACTTTGAGGGATCGATGGATGTGGACCTCAAGATCCCTCTGTTTCTTCACACGTCCAAGAATCCTGCCCTTAACCCTGTAACCTGCATTCAAATTTGATCTTCCAAAATGAATCATTTCACACTTTTCCAGGTTGAACTCCATCTGTCACTTCTCAGCCCAGCTCTGCATCCTGTGAATGTCCTGTTGCAACATACAACAGCCCTCCACACCATCCACAACTTCACCAAATTTTATGTCATCAGCAGACTTACTTACCCACCCTTCCAATTCCTCATCCAAGTCAGTTATAAAGATCATAAAGAGCAGAGATCCCAGAACACCTGTGGAACACCACTGGTCACCAAGTTTCAGGCTGAAGGCTGAATATTTCCAATCTACTACCACCCTCTATCTTATGTGGGCCAGCCAATTCTGTATCTAGACAGCCAAATCTCCCTGTATCCCACGCCTCCTTACTTTCTGAATGAGCCTACCATGGAGAACCTTATCAAACGCCTTGTTCAAATCCATATACACCACATCCACTGCTCTACCTTCATCAATGTGTTTTGTCACATCCTCAAAGAGTTCAACAAGGTTTCTCAGAATCCTCTCCAATACTTTGCCTACCACCGACGTAAAACTGACTGGTCTCTAATTCTCAGGGTTATCCCTATTCCTTTTCATGAACAAGGGAATAACAGTTGCCACCATCCAATCATCTAGTACTACTCTAGTGGACAGCTCCTTAGTTATAATCTTCCAAATCCATGACCATTGTCATCTAGAAGAGCAAAGGTAGCAGAAATTTGAGAATGCCACTATTTGGGCGTTTGAGTATCCATTACATTCCAATTGCACAGCATCCTGACCTGGAAAATATCATAGTCCTTTAGTGCTGTTGGCTTAAAATCCTGGAACTTTCTTCCTTTGTGTGTATAGTTGCACACAATGGAATGCAGCAGTTCAAGAAGGCTTTTCATAGCACCTTCTCAAGGACAACCAGGGATGGGTAATAAATGCTGGCCCAGCCAACAATGCCCACATCCCAAGAATGAATAACAGAAATAATTTGATTGGATTGACATGTCCTTGAAACATAAGGTGTCACTTGAACGTGATTCCACAACACTTCACTCTGTAACATGAAAAATAGCAATGAACAATCACGACAATCTTGAAGGAAGAAAGAATGGAGATAATTGTGGATCAGCAGCAGTCTAAACATTATAAAAAAAAAATGAAATGATGAACATAACACTCAAAGGAATGATGCAGACAGGCAGTACAGGGTTTAAGTGCACAGTAATCTGAGCCTGGGCTGAAAAGTCTTGAAAACTGCTAGTGCCAGATTTTAGAGCATCAAAATAATCACTAGCGTCGTCGCCTCCAGTCGAATGCAGATCAAAAACCATTGTACGCCAGTAGATCTAGTTCTGGTTTTCATACTGATCCAGACAGGCTTTTCCCTCTGGTGACTGTTCCCTCTATTTTCATGTTTTATTTCAGATTTCCAGAATCTACAGTATTTTATAACTATAGCAATACTGGTCTTAAAGTAAAGCCAGGCAAATAGCCACCAAGAAAAATCTACCTGAATCAAGAATGTAGGTTGTGTGAAATAGATCACAGATAGCCCAAACCCACAATCACTTATATCTAGAAGGACAAGAGCAGCAAATACATGGGAATGCCGATACCTGCAAGTTCCCCTCTAAGCCATTCACCGTTCTGACAAGGGAATATATCACCATTTCTTTGGTGTCTCTGGGTCAAAATCCTGGAATTCCTTCTCTATCAGCAATATGAGTCTACTTACAAGACATGGGCTGCAATGGTTCAAGATGGTAGCTCACCTGCACCTTCTCAAGAGCAACTACAAATGGATAATAAATGCTGGCCCAGTCAGCAGATTTCATGAATACATTTTAAAAATGCCTATTTCTCTCTCACCTCCTAAAAGTATTCTTCTCCCTCCAAATGTAGCGTTGCCATTGGAACTTCAAAACAGGATTCTCCAGTACACTTTAGTTACAAGTGAAATGGCAGCTAGGAGCAAGATAGTTATAGGAAATTAATTTGACCATAGTTTTGCAAGTTTAAAGAGCAATATACTTGATAGCTCCAAGTAGAATAAATAAAGCAACATCACAAGTAGAAGTAAATAATTTCTGAATCAATAATTGAGATACTCCTTCTCACATGCTAGACAATGAGCATATTACAGTGGCAATGTCAATGATTGATCAATATTATTGATAAGAAAGTTTGGGGGCAGTTTGAAACAATATTTTGAAGCTTTAGTTACCAGTATAGCTGCCAAAAAGCTTGTATTTTTAATCACATGAAAATGTGAAAATGGACACCAGCCTCTTAACCTCATGGAAGATGGTACAAAAGGTGAAGTCACATGGTATCTGGGGTGAGCTGGCAAGATGGATACAGAACTGGCTCAGTAATAGAAGACAGAGGGTAGTGGTGGAAGGATGCTTTTTGGAATGGAGGGTTATGATGTGTTGTGCTTCACAGGAATCTCTGCTGTTCATGGTCTACACAAATGATTTGGAGAAAAATGAGGTTGTTTACTTAGTAAGTTTGCAGACAATACAAAGATGGGTAGAGTTGCGGATAGTGAGGAGAATTGTCAGAGGATACAGCAGGATACAGATCAGTTAGAGGCATGGGCAGAAAAATGGCAGATGGAGTTTAATCTGGACAAATGTGAGGTGATGCATTTTGCAAGGTGAAGTACAGGCCGAAATTAGCAGTATTGATGTGCAGAGGGATCTGGGTGTGCAGGCCCACAGATCATGGCAGCACATGTAGATGAGGTGGTAAGAAAAGCCTATAACATGTTTACCTTCATTGGAAGGGGCATTGAGTATAAGGATGGACAAGTTATACTGCAGCTTTGTAGAACTTTAGTTCGGCCACGCTTGGAATATTACTAGTTCTAGTCAACACAATACCAGAAGAGTGTGGATGGTTTGGGGAGGGTACAGAAAATGTTTAGCAGGATGTTGCCTGGTATGGGGGATTTTAGCTATGAAGAAAGGTTGGATAGATTGGATTTGTTTTCACTGGAATGGAGGATATTGAGGAGTGAGGCTTTTTCACAGGGCTGAGGGGTCAATTACTAGGGGAACACAGGTTCAAGGTGTGGGGGGGGGGGGGGGGGGGGGGAGGCCCTGTTTTAAAAGATATATGCGAGGCATGGTTTTTCACACAAAGGATTGTGAGTGCCTGGAACACACTGCCAGAAGAGTTGGTGGAAGCAGACACCAGAACAGCATTCAAAAGACACCTGGATAATTACATGAATAGGAAGGGAATAGAGGAATACAGATGCTGTGAGTGAAGTTAGTTTTAGTATGGAAGGGCAAACCTTATCGGTGCAGGCTTGGAGGGCTGAAGAGTTTGTTTCTGTTCTGTATTGTTCTTTGTTCTTATGCCAGTTCATAACCCTTGCTTGTACTTATTGTTACTGTTCAGTATTCATATTCATAAAGCTGAGATTGCTAATGGTAACTGTATTCTTTGACTGAATACTTTAGAGGGACAGTAATTTGAAAACAACATTAATCTCATTATTGAAGACAGTTTTTTGACTTATGTCTGTGGTTCACTTCTCTTCAGTTACTTCTGCTGTTGCTTCTGGAGGAGAACCTATCTCCAATTCAAAGCCTGCCTCTCAAGTTCCTTGAGTTTTTTTACAATATATGTAATAGTAGGTTTAATAGTCAATAGCAATAAGAGTATCATTTATTCCAAAAGTGAAGAAAGTCACTAATTTTTATACTTGTTCACAAATGGAATAAAATAATAAGTGATGGTACAATCTGTTTGTATGAAAGCTTGGACAGTTCAACTAGTTTCCATTGACTTCAGTTTTACTCAGGCTTGAGGATATACTAGTGGAATCCTGCCTTAATGGAAAATCAATCCCCCTCATTTCAGCTCTGAGATTCAGATCTTTGTTCGTGTTTGAACCAAGGTTGCAAAACTAAGTGATCCTGGCAGAAAGCAAACTGAACAACACATACTAGATAAAATCTTCCAAAAGTGTGCTGATTGTGTGTAGGGTGATGGGACAGTAATTCGTTGGGTTGGATCTAATCTTAACCTGGCAATTAGAGCAACATATCATCAAGACTCTAGGAACATAGGCAATCCAGGATCGAGGCTGCCCCACTATTAATTAAGTGTTTGACCAGTCATGATCATAGAGTTATAAAGTCAGAAAGTCAAAGAGTCATACAGCATGGAAACAGACCCTTCAGTCCAACTCGTCCATGCCACCAGATATCTTAAATTAATCTAGTTCCATTTGCCAGTATTTGGTTCATATCCCCCTTTCCTATTCATGTAACCATCCAGATGTCTTTAAATATTATAATTGTATCAGCCTACACCATTTCCTCTGGCAGCTCATTCCATACACGTACCACCATTTGCAGGAAAAAGTTTCCTCTGAGGTCCCTTTTAAATCTTTACCCTCTCACCTTAAATCTATGCCCTCTAGTTTTGGACTCTTCTACACTGGGGAAAAAGACCTTGCGTATTCACCCTATCCATGCCCCTCATGATTTTTTAAACCTCTATAACCTCAGCCTCCGATGCTCCAGGGAAAATAGCCCCAACCTATTCAGCCTCTCTCTATAGCTCAACTCTAGCATCATCCTTGTAATCTTTTCTGAACCCTTTCAAGTTTCACAACACCCTTCCTATAGCAGGGAAACCAAAATTGCAAGCAATATTACAAAAGTGGCCTAACCAATGTCCTGTACAGCTGCAACATGACCCCCCAACTACTATACTCAATGCACTGACCAATAAAAGGTAAGCATACTAAACATCATCTTCACTATCCTGTCTACCTGGGACTCCACTTTCAAGGAACTATAAACCTGCACTCCAAGGTCTTTTTGTTCAGAAACACTCTCCAGGACCTTACCATTAAGTCCTCCCCTGATTTGCCTTACCAAAATGCAGCACTCACATTTATCTAAATTAAACTCCACCTGCCACTCCTTGGCCCATTGGCCCATCTGATCAAGGTCCTGTTGCACTCTGAGGTAATCTTCTTCACTATCCACCACAGCATCGATTTTCCAGTCATCTACAAACTTACTAACCATACCTCCTATGTTCAGAGCCAAATCATTTATATAAAGATGAAAAGCAGTGGATCCAGCACCGATCCCTGTGGCACACTGCTGATCACAGGCCTCCAGTCTGAAAAACAACCCTACACTGCCACCCTCTATCTTCTACCTTTGAGTCAGTTGTGTATCCAAATGGCTGGTTCCCCCTGTATTCTATGTGATCTAACCTTACTCATCAGTCTATCATGAGGAACCTTGTCACACTCCTTACTGAAGTCCATTTAGATCACATCCACCATTCCACCCTCATCAATCCTCATTGTTACTTCTTCAAAAAACTCAAACAATTTAGTGTGCCACTATTTTGCATGCACAAAGCCAAGTTGACTACCCTAATCAGTCCTTGCCTTTCCAAATACAGGCACACAGTCCTTTATCCGAAACACTCGAGACCAGCTGGTTTTCGGAATTCGGAATTTTTCGAATTTCAGAATAAGTGACAGTTCAACAGTGCAATTTTTAAAAAACACTTACCGAACAGCGAACTCACTGTGAGTACTACAGGCCCTGAGACAGAATTGTGGTCTGCCAGTGCTGGACTGTGCACCCTCATGTCACATCTGACTGACATGCATCGTGTGGGTGTAGTGTTTGCACGTGAAACAACCTTGTTAATGAGATAAAAACTTCACTAAAACCCCTTGGATTTCGGAGCTTTTCAGATTTTGGATAAAGGGTTGTCTACCAATACATGTAAATCCTGTCCCTCGGGATCCCCTCTAACAAGTTGCTCACCACTGATGCCAAGCTCAGCGGTCTAGCTTTTCCTTACCACCTTTCTTAAATAGTAGCACCACGTTAGCCAACCTCCAGTCTTCCAGCACCTCACCTGTGCAAGGGGCCCAGCAATCACTTTCTTAGCTTCCCACTGAGTTCTAAGGGATGCCTGAATAGGTCTTGGGGACTTATCCACCTTGAAGCATTTTAAGACTTGTGGCACCTTGTGGGATATAGGTAAAACAGTGTTGCTTCTGCAGCCATAATTGCTTCTGTAAGGTGATGAACTAACTTATATAATTGTATAACTGTTTCAGCAAAGAGCTGAGTTAGCTAAAACTTGCATACAAAGATGAAACTATATGAAGGGAATATATAATTGCTTCTGCAAGGTAATGAACTAACTTACACAATTGTATAATTGTTTCAACAAAGAGCTGAAGTTCCAAAGAGCTGAGTTAGCTAAAACTTGCATGCAAAAGTTAAGATTAGGATGAGCAACAATGGAATATGTTATGGACAAGTAGATAAGGAGGAAAGAGAACACTGAGCCAAGCCAGCTCAGCAGATTGCCCTCACATAGGCACCAGAACGAGCCACGTTAGTTGCAAATAAGAGATAAAACAAACAAGAGTGAGGGGCGCCAGGCTTAGAACAGTGGGAGTAGTAAACAAGGGCGGAGCACAGCTAGGCAGGGGCAGAATACAATAAGGAATAGTGATAGGTTTAACACATAATATGCTAGGCCAATGAAGTAAATGGGGAAGTACCGAGAGAGACTCAATTAAACTGTATAAATTGTGAAGTAATTTTTAGATTGGGGTGCCTACTTGTTAGACACCCGTCTTGCAAGAACGTTTCAATAAAATTCGCTGCTTCAGAATTTGACTCAGACTTAAATTTATTGATGTGTGAGCTTTGTTTCCCACAGCCTCTTCCTCTGTATTATGGACATTTTTCAAAATGTCCCTATTTATTTTCTCCAATTCTTTATCTTCCATATCCTTCTCCACAATAAATACTGGTGCAAAGTACTCATTTAGTATCTCCTCCAGTTCCATACATTGGAGGTCTTCCTGATCTTTAATGGCCCCTATTTTCTCCCTAGTTACTCTTTTGTCCTTAATGTATTTGTCGAATCCCTTTCCTGCCGGGAAAGGTGAGTCACTAATTTAAATCCTTAAAACCTTACTTCGAGCGTCCATTTCTGTTTTCAGCAGCAGGAAGAGCAGGAGCTTGGACCAGGGGCCTGCCAGGAAAGGTGAGTCATGAAATTAAATCTTTACATCTGACATCGGAGAACAGAGGTTTCTCGGAAAGGATACTGTTTTTGATACTGTCGGGGGGTGGGGGGGGAATGACATACCAGCAACATGCATTGGGGTGCAGGTCTCTGGCACAGAGTCTGTCTCTATTGCACAGAAGAAAATCGGTGGGAAGGAGGAGAGTGTTAGTCATTGGGGACTGAATAGTTAAAGGGTCAGATAGAAGATTTGTTGGGAACGAAAAAGACTCACAGTTGGTGTATTGCCTCCCAGATGCCAGGGTCCGTGATGTCTTGGATCATGTCTTTGGGTTCCTGAAGGGAGAGGGTGACCATCCCCAAGTTGTGCTCCACGTAAGTACCAACGACATAGGTGGAAAGGGGATAGGGATGTAAGGCGGGATTTCAGGGAGCTAGTGTGGAAGCTGAGAGCTAGGACAGACAGAGTTGTTATCTCTGGTTTGTTACCCATGCCACATGAAAGCGAGGTGAGGAACAGAGAGATATATCAGCTGAACACGTGGCTAGAGGGAGGGTTTCAGGTTTATGGATAATGGGGGCTTATTCTGGGTAAGGTGGACCTCTACAAACAGAATGGTCTTCACTTAAACTAGAGGGGTACTAATATCCTGGGTGCGAAATTTGAGAGTGCTATTCGGGTGGGTTTAAACTAGCTCAGCAGGGGGGGGATGGGAACCTGTGGTGTAGTTCCAGTGCACAGGAGGATTTGAGTAGGGAAGGACATGGACAGGATTTCATGGTTACAGGAGTGTGCTGGCAGACAGCAAGCTGGTTTGAAGTGTGTCTACTTCAACGCCAGGAGTATCTGGAATAAAGTAGGTGAGCTTGCAGCATGGATAGGTACCTGGGACTTTGATGTTGTGGCCATTTCTGAGACATGGATAAAGCAAGGTCAGGGATGGATGTTGCAGGTTCCAGGGTTTAGGTCTTTCACCTTTCAGGGAAGGTGGTAAAAGAGGGGGGGGGGGGAGGGGGGGTGGCTTTCTTAGTCAAGGACGGTATAACAGTGGCTGAAAGAACATTTGACAAGGACTCATCTATTGAGCTGGTATGGGCTGAGGTTAGAAACAGGAGAGGAGAGGTTGGCAAAATGATTCTGGGTAGAAGTGAAAGGAACAGGGTGGTTATTATGGGGGACTTTAACTTCCCCAACATTGACTGGAAACATTATAACTCTAGTACGTCAGACGGATTAGTTTTTGTCCAATCTGTGCAAGAGGGTTTCCTGACACAGTATGTTGAAGTGCTAACAAGAGGGGAGGCCACATTGGAGCTGGTACTTGGTCATGAACCAGACTGGGTGTTTGATTTAGTGGTAGGTGAGCAGTTTGGAGAGAGTGACCATAATTCAGTTACATTTAGTTTAGTGATAGAAAGGGATAGGTACAAGTATAAGGGCAAGAGTTATAGATGGGGAAGGACAATTATAATGCGATTATGCGAGACTTAGGAGGCATAGAATGGGGTAGCAAAATGCAGGGGATGGGGACAATCAAAATGTGGAGATGGTTTAAGGAACAGAGATTGCATGTCTTTGATAGGTATGTTCCTGTCAGGTAGGGAGGAAGCGATAAGGTAAGGGAACCATAGCTTACTAAAGAAATTGTATTTCTTGTTAAGAGGGAGATTTATGTGATGTTGAGATGAGATGGTTCAGATGAGGCTTTGGAGAATTACAGATTAACTAGGAAGGATTTAAAGAGAGAGTTAAGAAGAGCAAGGAGGGGACAAGAGCAGTCTTTAGCAGGTAGAACAAAGGAGAACCCTAAAGCTTTCTATAGGTATGTGAGGAATAAAAGGATGACTAGGCTAGGAATAGGGCCAGTCAAAGACAGAAGTGAGAAGCTGTATGTGGACCCTGTGGAAATCGGAGTGATGCTAAACGAATATTTCTCATCTGTTTTCACTCAGGAAAAGGAGAATAATGTAGAGGAGAAGACTGAGATATGGGCTATTAGACTTGAAAGGATTGAGGTTAGTAAGGAGGAGCTGTTATCAAGGTGTGAAAGTAAATAGGTCCCCTGGGCCGGATGGGATTTATCTGAGGATTCTCTGGGAAGCTGGGGAGAGATGGCCTAGCCTTTGGCCTTGATCTTTGAGCCGTCATTGTCTACGGTTTAGTACCAGAGGACTGGAGGATTGCAAATGTTGTGCACTTGTTCAAAAAGGGCAGTAGAGATGACCCAGGTAATTATAGACCAGTGAGCCTTCCGTCTGTTGTAGGAAAAGTTTTGGAAAGGATTATAAGATATAGGATTTATAATCATCTAGCATGCAACAATTTGGTTGGAGATAGTCAACATGGATTCGTCAAGGGCAGGTTGTGTCTCATATACCTCATTGAGGTTTTTGAGAAGGTGACCAAGTATGTGGACGATGGTAGGGCAATTGATGTGGTGTACATGGACTTCAGTGAAGCCTTTGATAAGGTTCCACATTGTAGGCTTTTGGAGAAAATGTGGAGGCATGGGATTGAGAGTGATTTAGCAGTTTGGATTAGAAACTGGCTTTCTATAAGAAGGCAGCGAGTGGTGGTTGATGGACAATATTCAGCCTGGACTCTGGTTACTAGTGGTGTGCCACAAGGATCTGTTTTGGGACCACTGCTGTTTGTCATTTTTATACATGACTTGAACACAGGCATAGGTGGATGGATTAGTAGATGACACTAAAGTGGAGTGGTAAACATTGTGTAAGAATATTGCAGGTTGCAGGGGGACTTGGATAAACTGCAGACTTGGGCTGAGAGGTGGCAAATGGAGTTCAATACAGATAAATGTGAGGTGATTCACTTTGGGAAGAATAACAGGAAGGCAGGGGTCAATGGAAAGATTCTTGGTAGTGTGGACGTGCTGAGGGATCTTGGTGTGCATGTACATAGATCCCTGAAGGTTGCCACCCAGGTTGATAGTGCTGCTAAGAAGGCATACAGTATTTTAGGTTTTATTGGTAGAGGGATTGAGTTCCAGAGCCGTGATATCATGCTGCAACTGTACAAAATGCCAGTGTGGCCTCGGTTAGAATATTGTGTACAGTTCTGATTGCCCCATTACAGGAAAGATGTGGATGCATTGGAAAAGGTGCAGACAAGATTTACCAGGATGTTACCTGAACTGAAGTGAAGGTCTTACGAGGAAAGGCTGAGGGACTTCGGTCTGTTCTCATTGGAGAGAAGAAGGCTAAGAGGGGACTTAATAGAAACATACAAGATGATCAGAAGATTAGATAAAATGGACAGTGAGAATCCTTTTCCTCGGATGATGACATCGGCTTGTACGAAGGGGCATAGCTGCAAATTGACGGGTGATAGATTTAAGACAAATGTCAGAGGCAGGTTCTTTACTCAGAGTGATAAGGGCATGGAATGTCCTGCTTGCCAATGTAGTTAACTCAGCCACATTAGGGGCATTTAAACAGTCCTTGGATAAGCACATGGATGATGATGGGATAGTGTTGGGGGGGGCCTTAGATTAGTTCACTGGTTGGAGCAACATTGAGGGCTGAAGGGCCTGTTCTGCACTGTATTGCTCTATGTTCTCCTTAATCCTATTTGCCAAAGCTATCTAATGTCATCTTTTTGCCCTTCTGATTTCCCCCTTCTACTTCCTTTATGCTCTTTTACGTATTCACTAAATCCCTATTGTCTAAATCTGACATATGCTTCCTTTTTTTGACCAAAACCTCCATTTCTCTCGTCATCCAGCAGTCCCTACACATATCAGCATTGCCCTTCCCCCTAACAGGAAGATAATGTCTCTGGAATCTCGTGGTCTCATTTTTGAAGGCCTCTCATTTTCTAGCTGTCCCTTTACTTGCGAAAATCCACCCCCAATCAACTTTTGAAAGTTCTTGCCTGATACTATCAAAATTGGCCTTTATCCAATTTAGAACTTTAACTTTTAGATCCAGTCTGTCCTTTTCCACCATCACTTCAATATCTTTTCCTCATCCCATTCCCATAATGCTATATGTCACAAATGATCAGAATCTATCAATTTCTATCTTTAACTTACTTAAAGACTGAGTTTCCCGCACTCTTGGGACAACAATTCCAAAGATTCACTATCTTTCGTGTAAAAAAAAATTCATTCTCCTCACCTCGAATATAAATAGCAACACCTTTATTTTTAAATTGTGCCCCTGGTTCTAGACTCCCAGCCAGGGGAAACATCTTATCTGCATCTACTCTGTCCATCTCAAAGTATTTTGTAGGTTTCATTGAGATCACCTCTCATTCTTTGAAGCTCCAGTGAATACACGCCTAGCTTGGCCAATCTCTCTTCATAGAACAATCCCACTATCTCGAAAACAACTCTAATGAACCTTTATTGCTCTCCCTCTAAGAAGATAATATCCTTCTTGAGATAAGAGTCCAAAACTGCACACAGTCTCAGCAAGCTGTTATACAATTGAAGCAAAATTTCACTACTCCTGTACTCGAATCCTTTTGCAATGAAGGCAAACATTCATTTGGCTTCCTTATAGCTTGATAGTAATAAGAAGACAGTCTGTACTGCAGATGTTGCAGACAGTCGATAAAGTGTGGTGCTGGAAAAAGCACAGCAGGCCAGGCAACATTTGAGGAGCAAGAGAGCCGATGTTTCAGGCATAGCTCTTCATCAGAGCTGGGGGGGGGGGGGGGGTGGGCTGAGAAATAAATAGGAGGAATGGGGAGTGGGGCTAGGGGAAAGGTAGGTGGGATGGTGATATGTGGGCGAAGGTAAGGGGTGATTGTGCGAACTCAGTGGGAAGTGTGGAATACTTGGGGAGGAGGGGGAAAGGAAGATGGTCAGGTATATTAGGCCAAAAGGGCGATGCCGAGGCGGAGGGTTGGATCTGGGATGGGGAGATTTGGAAAATGGTGAATTCAATGTTGAGGCTGTGTGGTTGTGACTCCTGAGGTGTTCTTCCTCCAGGTTGTGGGGCAACAAGGCCACCTGCAAACTGAAGGACAAACACCTCGTCTTCTGCCTCGGGAGCTACAACTACACGGCCTCAATGCTAAATTCACCACTTTTCAAATATCCCATCACAGATCCAACCCACTGACTTGGCCCCAACCTCTTGACCTGATCAACCTTCCCACCTTCCTTCCCACTTATCAGCTCCACATTTCCCATCAACCTATCACAATCACCTCCTACCTTTGCTCACCCATCACCCTCACACCTACCTTTGCCCAAGCCGCAGCCTTCAATTTATTTCTCAACCCCTTCTCCCTCCCCAATCCTGACGAAGAATTATGCCCAAAATATCGACGCTCTTGTTCCTCTGATGCTGCCTGACCTGCTATGCCTTTTCTAACACCACACTTTATCGACTCGAGCTTGATAATAATAACATACCTGTTCCCATTTATAAAACTACTTTTAGAATTAGAATTCCTACATTGAGGAAACAGGCCCTTCAGCCCAGCAAGTCCACAGTGACCCTCCAAAGAGTAACCCACCCATACCCATTCCCCCACCCTGCCATCTCATATTCCCCTGACTCATGCCCCTAACCTACACATCCCTGAACACCTATGGGTTATTTAGCATGGCCAATTCACCTAACCTGCACATCTTTGGATTGTGGGAGGAAACTGGAGCACCCGGAGGAAACTCACGCAGACATGGGGAGAATGTGCAAACTTCACACAGCCAGAGGCTTTAATCGAACCTGGGACTCTGGCACTACGAGGCAGCTGTGCTACCACTGAGCTACCACTATATCTTTATTTTTGGTTCAAGTTCATAATTTTTCGCAACCTTTTAGTCCCTGATACCACAATGTTATTTATGATGGTCCTCTTCAGATATATTCTTTATGACATTTTTGGCCTAAATGACAGCAGTCAACTGTCATGATAATGCTGTCGATCGAATCTCTACAATGGACTGCAGATGTCCATAGAGCTGCATTTGGTTTAATTGATTTTGTGTAATGTGTATTCTGTGGGCTCTAGAAGGTTCCACACTTGCTACAATTAAGTAATTGAAACCTGATGGGGAAAAGCTGAAAGCTTCTTCTATCATATTATTGAATTGTGAAGGAAAATTTGTTAGGAATCATCCTCAGGACACTGATTGTGCAATAGCATTTCCCAAATTATTGATAGAGTGTTGCTGTATGTTGCTTTGCCTGTATTTACTGGAATAGGAAGCAGGAAACCAGAGCTGAACCTGTGCCTCCTTCTTTGTCATCTCCTCTCTCTCCAAGTCCCTGCTTTGAATTTGCTGTTCAAATGGGCTCAGATTATGTATTACACTTGTAGGTGCACATAGCTATCTTCTGTCGTACATTGGTTTTTCTTCCTACAAAAAAAAAACAAGGAATTTGCCAGTCCCAATGTATGCAAAAGTAGTTTGTGGGGATTGGGAAGGTGGACATTTTCAACACGCAGATGGTGGTAATGCACGGATTTGGCAATTGGTTGGTATACTGGCTAGAGTGGGAATCAGGGCAGCAACCCAGGAAGTGAAGGAGGCAAGTGGTTCTCAAAGTGGGATAGGTGGAATGCCTGTTTGGAGACTGCAGCAGTGTGTTCAATGTTTAAAAATAAAAATTCAAACATAAAACATCTCCCCAATTCTTACCTAATCACTCCCATCAATCTCAATATTCCATTCATTCCACCAAATGCCCTGCATCCATCTCATGCCCCCATGCCCATCTACCCATCCACCATTGTCCCTCATACACCACATATCACTTCTGCCCATTAACTCACCTCGCATGGCCCCTCATGTAATTAGCCCCATGGTCATTTGAAACCCCTGTGCCAATTCCAAGTCCCTAACCACTGCTCTTCATTTTAATGATAATTCAGAGTCATAGAATCTAGTGACTCCAATAGGCATAGCTGAGGAAGCTTGATAATAGAAAATAAATTTGTTTGTCTCTTGATAATGCCACTATTGAAAAGAACACTCATTGAAATAAAAAAGCATGCAATGGAAACTTCAACAAATCCCTCATGAAAACAAAATCAATTAAATGCTGAATCCCTTATGTAAACAAACATACTTCTGAAGAAGGATCACTGGACCTGAAACGTTAACTTTGATTTCTCTCCAAAGATGCTGCCAGACCTGCTGAGATTTTCCAGCAAAACGTTTTCTGTTCTTGTTGATGATGATGTAAACAAACATATTTCCATTTTATAAGCTGGTTGGAGCTGTCCATCAAAATGCAGACATGATAGTCAGCCCATTATAATGTTGATACTTTGGGAAACAATGCATTCAGTACAAAGACTATAATGGTTTACCTCAACATGAATGCCAAAATACTGCACACCAGTTTTTTTCTTAACTGTGCACATTGATTTTGACAGTTCCTTAACAGATACCTCAGCTTTGAAAGTTCCAATCATCCGCAAAGTGATGAAAGAGGTAGTCAACAAAGTTATCAAGCAACACTTATGAAGGAATAACCACCCTACTCACATTCAGTTCCTGACCAAAAGAGCTGAACTCCAGAGGTGAGGTGAAAGTGACTGAGCTTGATATCAAGCCAGCATCAAGGAATATGAGCCAACCTGAAGTCAATGGAAATTTGATGGAAAGATTTTCACTGGTTGAAGTCACACCTGACACAAAGACAGATATGTGCAGTTCTTTGAGGTCAATCATCTCAGTCCAAGGACATCACCATAGATGTTCCTCAGAGTTCCTTGGCTCAACTATGTTCGGTTGCTTCATCAATGACTTCCTTGCATCATAATATCAGAATACAATCATAAGCAAAAAATCTTACTCTATTCAGAACCTTTTATGTTTCCTCAGATACGGAAGCAGACCATATCCATGTGCAACCAAATGCTCAGAACAACCAACTGCCAAATCCATTCATTACCACCATCTGTGGTTTGAAAATTTTCACTTTTCCATTCAACAACATGAAGGCTCAGCTCATTAAAGTGGAAAGTAACATTTGTGTTACACAAGTGCCACACAATGACCCTCTCCAACTAGAAGGAATCAAATCATCTCCCTGTTATATTCAATAGCCTTACCAATGTTGAATCTCCATAATCTGAATCCCCCATTTTCAAATCCTGGGGGGTTACTATTGACCAGAAATGAACTGGACCAACCATGTAGATCCAGTTGCACAAAATCAGAACAGAGGCTAGACATTACGTGGCAAGTAACGCATCTCTATTCTTCATATCTGCACAAGTTCTCTATAAAGAGGGAAAAAGTTAACATTTTGAGTACCATGACTCAATGTTAATCGTTTTTCTCTCCACAGATGAGTTTCCCCAGCATTTTCTATTGTTATTTCAGATCTTTCAAAATATATATGTATATATGTAAATGAGGTTTGCAGCTGACAAAAAACTTGGGAGAATTATAAATTGTGGGAATGACAATGTAGAACTTCACAAGAATATTGAGAAGGCAGGTGAATTTCAATGTGGATAAGTGAGGTGATATGCTTTAGTATAAAGAACATAAAGGTTACTATTCTTAATGGTGTGCAGGAGCAGAGAAATCTGAGTGCATCTATATGTAAGTCATTAAAGGTGCCAGGGGCCGTATAGAGAGCTGTTAATACAGCATTAGTATTTTTGGCTTCCTAAACAGGGGCATAGATAAGAGCAGGGAAGTAGTGATGAACTTATAAATACTGATTAGACCTCAGCTAGAGAACCGTGTATAGTTCTAGGCATCACACTGCAGGAAGAATGTGAATCCATTGGAGAGAGTATGGAAGAGGGTTACAGTTGTGGTTCTAAGGATGAGACATTTCAGTTATGAGGACAGGTTGGAGAAATTGGAGCTGTTTTACTTGTAGGTAGATCAAGATGCAAAGGGCACAGTTTTAAAGTGTTTTGAAAAGAAGTAAATGTGAGGTAGAAAAGAAACATTTTAATACAATTTGTAGTTTTGATATACATTGCACTGCCTCTGTGGTGGAGGGAGTTTCAGTTAAGGCATTCAAGAGGTCATTGGATGATTATCTCAATAGAAAACAATGTGCAGAGTTAAGTGTAAAATGCAGGAGGTTGGCACTAAGTTTCCATTTTTAGAGATACACTGCAGTCATGATAGGCAGAATAGAATCTTCTCCCACTTTGTTGCAGTTCAGTTTTTCTCATACAACTACATGATTGTCAGTTCATTACATTTACATGCACAAGGAGCCAAATGTATCTTATGGTAGGACAGGCAAGAAGTCATAGCCAGCACCCTTTCCATTTGGGGTCAATTGTCCTGGTGCTATATTTAGAGGGCACCCAGGCAGATTTCCTCTGTAAGCTATTGAATCACTGAGGCTTGCAGAGTGGGCCTACATCAAAACATTCTAGCCCTTCCAACCTGCGTTGGCCAGCTTCATTACTTACCCAGACAAACCGCCACCCTTGGCTCAACGGTACTACACTCCAGATTCCCTCCCTTGGTCATCCTCCATTTCAGATGCAAGTTTGACCAGTGATTATGGCATAGCATAGATGCCAATTCCCAAACAGAACAAAGTTGCAACAACTCAATCTAGACTCCATTATAATGACTACCTCACCTGCTATGTGTCACTTCAAGACAATGATAAATCTGAAGGCCAGTTTTGCTTGGCTTGGGTAGAATTTAATTCGGAAGGAAAACTGGTATGCACAACATGCAAACAGTCATCCTAACATTTGTCATAAGATCATAAAAAAAAGGAACGGGACTAGACTGTTCGGCTCCTTGAGCCTGCTCCACCAATGAATAGAATCATGGCTGATCCACGATGCTCGAGATGACATTAGAATGCTTGGCTTGCCTTTAATGTTCATCAAATTTAATAGCAAACTTTCAACATATTGCTGGAATTTGAATTTGGCCTCTCGCCCAATTAAGTTTCCCTCGCTGCCTTACTTCTTGCTTTCAGGAGTAGCACAAGATTCCGCTCATTTTTATTCAATTCCCACAGCTCTACCCAGAGATTATTCCATTTGGATTTTACCATTCAGCACGTTACTTAATCCATTTTATAATTAAATTACTCATGCACTTTTATAACTGAGTTGCTCAATTTGAATTTAAAAAATACTTCTCAAATACATTTATTTTAAACTACTGCTGCTAATCATTTTAAATTGGAAGCCAAACTTATCATCACTGAATCTAAAACTCAGTTTTATAATTAAGTTGTGCTCTCATTTTTATAATTAAATTATTAACTAAACGTTATACTCCACAACACTCTTCACTACATTTAATGATTAAATTACATACTAAATTGAATTAACTTACTGAAATTCATAATTACCCACTATAAATATTTAATTTATCTGCTCCTTCAATAATTAGTTACCCTATCAGCATTTAATAAATTTAATTGCAAAATTTAAGAGTCTATATATACAGTACTGTGAATACATTTCATAATTCGACAAATTTCACAACAGTTAATGAAAATTTTAACTGAATTTATTAACTTCTATCTTCAGCTCAGTTATTATGAACTCATGCAACTTCCATGTGAACAACACCATTGCAGCTCTGCCTACCAGCTAATGCCCTCTTGTTCTTTACAACAGGTCAATTCATTTGATAAAGACCAGGATGAAGCTAATTTATCAACATGGGATTGCTAATAAGATCTGGGAATTTCACGCTCAGTATGACTTTTGTTTGGAACACTCAAAACAATAACTCTGTTTGTATCTCCACTGATACTGTGAGACCTGCTGAATCTCTCCAGGACTTTTTTTTTTATTTGTTATTGCTTGCTGCTACTCAAACTGGAAAGACTCTGCTTGTCACTCTGGGTTGAATAACCTGCCTGTTAAACTTAATTGGATGGAACTTGTCTCCATTTCAATTAAGAGAGCATCTCCTTCAAAATAGCAATTCGATGTTGTTTAATGCTCCCACTCCCAAATGTGGAGGTATGGGGCAGCTGGTGACAGATTTGGAAACTAGAATGAATCCTGACTTCTGTTCCTGTTCCCAGGCAAAATCGATTCGACTCACTCCTTTCTCCCTCTTTTATCCGCTCAATACCACAATTTCCCAGCTGCTGTCAGTTCTGTTGAAGGGTCATTGGGTTCAAAATATTAATTCAGGTTTACTTTCTACAGATGCTGCCAGATCTTCTTAGTTTCTCCAGTACGTTGTGTTTATATTAGAGTAAAAAGGTTTGATTTTGATTTTTGGATATTTGGGTCAGTCCGGGGGCATATAAGCTCATGATTTGATGACCCAGGATTTGTTTGAAGTAAGCTGTGAAAATTCATGAGAAGTCTTTATGCAGTTTACAATATTTCTGTCTCGGGAATATTGGCCAGTTGAGACTCCTGGAGAGGCCTACAGGTAGATATGGAAAGAGATAAAATACGAGGCAGATCCAGGCCAGGCCACAGCAGTCCATAGAATTTTTGTATGCCAAGAGGACTACTCTTGTTAGAATACATGCAGGCACAGTACTTGTATCATAGGTTTGGTCCATTTGGCCTTCAAAATTTCAAATGAGGTTTGAACCACATGGTTTGGTTCTTGATGAGAATGATGTCTACTGCTTTGTTTCAGGTAGACATTCAGCCCCTCTGCAACTGATGTTTTTTAAAATGTGGCCAGTCTTTTTCTTTTAATCATTGTTAGCACAGCAACAAAATTACCATCCAACTATCATGAGGCAATCAAAGATAAAATTGACCTGATCAGATTGGTTTGGGGGAGGGGAAGTGAATGTTCACAAGCAAGAGGATATGGCAGAATAACAGGGCAGCTATTTAGATAACAATACTCAGAATGGGCAAACAAGGGACAGAGACTACAGCAAGAAATAGAGTCAAAAGTAGACATAATAGTAAAAAGGTAAATTAATGGCTTCTGTCATTCCATTTGAGAGGGGGGAACTTGGGTCAGAAACGATTGGGCTAAGCTTAAGCCAGGGCAATTTCAAAGGAATGAAGGCAGAGCTAGCAGTGGTGAACAGGGGAAAGAGTTGAACAGCAAAAACAGTTGAACAATGATAGACTTTTAAAAAAATACTTCATGGCTCATAGTAAGAATATATTCCAGTGAGGAAGAAATATTCTAGAAAGGGAATAAGCCAACCATTTTTTCCCAGGGAAGTTGAGGATAGTATCAGATTGAAAGAAAAAAGCATACACTGTGGATAAGGTTAGTGGTAAGCCAGCGATTTGGGCAAGTTTTAAAACCAACAAAGGCAACCAAAAAAAAAAGGGAAAAAATAAACTTTGAGGATCAACTCGCAAGTAATCAAGATGGATTTTTAAAAAGGAAGAGGGAAGCCAAAGTAAACATAAGCCCTTAGAAAATTAGATTGTGGAAACAATAATGAGGAGTTCAATAAATACTTTGCATCAGTCTTCACAGTAGAAATTATTAACAGCATCCAAAATTGCTAAGTATTCAAGGGGAGAAAAGGAGAGAAAATTGGGTGGCACGGTGGCACAGTGGTTAGCACTGTTGCCTCACAGCGCCAGAGACCCGGGTTCAATTCCCACCTCAGGCAACTGACTGTGTGGAGTTTGCACATTCTCCCCATGTCTGCGTGGGTTTCCTCCGGGTGCTCCATTTTCCTCCCACAGTCCAAAAATGTGCAGGTTAGGTGAATTGGCCATGCTAAATTGCCCGTAGTGTTAGGTGAAGGGGTGAAATGTAGGGGAATGGTTCTGGGTGGGTTGTGCTTCAGCGGGTCGGTGTGGACTTGTTGGGCCGAAGGGCCTGTTTCCACACTGTAAGTAATCTAATCTAATCTGAAACAAGTACAAAACTATCACTGAGGAAAAGTGCTAGGGAAATTAATGGGGCTCAGGACTAACTAAGTTTACTGGACCTGATGAAATGCATCTTAGTATAAATAACTGCAGACATAGTGGATGCGTTAGTAGCAATATTCCAAGAATCATTACATTCTGAAGAGAATCCAAGAGAATAATAAAGTTACTACCAATGTACCAACTTTATTTAAAAAGGGAAGGAGAAAAAATACTAACTATAAATCAATTAGCTTTACAAGAATTCTTTGAGAAGGTAACAAGCAAGATAGATAAAAGGAAGCAGTGGATATAATTTATTTGGATTTTCAGAAGGTGTTTCATAAGATACTACACTATTTAATAAGAACATAGCCCAAAGTGTTGGAGGTAGCATATTGGCTTGGGGTAGGTTAGTTGACTAATAGAAGACAGAGAATTGGGATAAGGAGGGCATTTTCTGGATGGCAACCTTTAATTAGTGGTGTTCCACAGGGATTAGTGCTGGGACCACAATTATTTACAATGCATATTGATGACTTGAATGAGGAAAGTGTATGTGGTATAGCCAAGTTTGCAGATGACATGAGGGAATTAAGGGTTACAGGGAAAAGGCAAAAAGTGGAGTTGAGGACTATCAGATCTCATTGAATGGTGGAGCAGACTGTATGTGCTGAATAGCTTACTTCTCTTTTGTCTCTGTCATCTTATTATTCAACACATCAGCTGCTGATGATTCATCACTATGATGATTCCAGGATTACTCATGCCTGGGTGGAATCTGCAGCCAAGGAGCTGATCACTTGTAATATTTACAAATTCCTTCACGTTTGAAGAGGCAGTCTCAAGTGGGCAAACATTAATCAAGACAGATAAAGAAACTACATTTAATGACATCTATTTACACAGGTGCAGGATTATTTATAATCAAATGACAGATGTTTTACCTACGAGCCCTCAGTAAGTTTGGTCTTCCTTTCATTCCCACTACATCTAAGTGTAGTCCTGGGTTCCACAACTGGGGTAGAGGGAGCTGTTCTTTCGATGGCCCTGTTCACTTGGGAGAATTAGCTGATTGTCACTGGCAGGCAACAGGTCTGGAGGGTGCAGGCCCATTTAGAGTGACCTGTCCAGATGTAGGCTCCTTGGATTGGACTTTTGCAGACTTTGGCACTAAAGGCAAGGAGAGGGCAAGGACTTGGTGAGTGTCCTGAGAGGAAACTTCCGGGATCTCATGTCATTCCTCCTCTGTTTGGGGTGCCTATTGACACCACATCGTCTATGAGTGGAAGGGGTACCTTGAGTGAGGTTGAGGTCACCTGGCCCCCCCACTGTGTCCCAATGATTATAGCTATAGATTACAGGTTTGTGCACATATCTAGCAGTGTGCCGGACTTGGCAGTAGCCAACATGTCTGTGAAGGCAGCTAGATGTATGCATGCTACAGTTTAGATTAGATTAGATTACTTACAGTGTGGAAACAGGCCCTTTGGCCCAACAAATCCACACCGCCCCGCCGAAGCGCAACCCACCCATACCCCCTACATTTACCCTTTACCTAACACTACGGGCAATTTAGCATGGCTAATTCACCTGACCTGCACATCTTTGGACTGTGGGAGGAAACCAGAGCACCCGGAGGAAACCCACTCAGACACGGGGAGAACGTGCAAACTCCAACTCCACACAGTCAGTTACCTGAGGCAGGAATTGAACCCAGGTCTCTGGAGCTGTGAGGCAGCAGTGCTAACCACTGTGCCACCGTGCCGATACAGAACTGATCATATTGGTGGATTCCTGAAGGCCTTTCTTTTATTTTGTTGAAAAAGTACTTCACAAAAGAAAAAGATACCCATTAGATACTATTTCAACATAGTGTGAATTTCAAAATTGTGGCACATGGGTGTCACCTTTGTGATGCATTTCTTAAACACAAAAGAGAATCCTTCAGGAACAGTGAGATGATCCAGCACCACTCAGAAAGGAAGTGGTTGTAGATCCTTGTGGCAATAATGGAAAATTGCGTATGCTGAGGTGATTTACGATAAGTGGGTAAATGTTGAAGGACATTAACTTGTTTTTAGTTCAGCATAATGAAGGATTAATTCTAGTTTAGAAAACTCCAATTGAAAGATTTTAGGGCAGAGGAAACCTGACTGAGGTTGGGATTTAGTTTTTACTTCTTATTGGAGTTTTGGACAGTTCACCTAAATACAGTCATCTCAGCAAAATGGTAATTTGGGAAACTTCCAAACCAGGAAGCTGTGTTTAGAAATATGCAGGTTATTAGAACTGTGAAAATTTAGGTTCTCAGGTTTATGGAACAGTTCATGTTGGCAGTTTTGGAAGATTCATTGATTTGTTTCCACAGTCCATGACAAAGGAACTGTCAGGAGTCAGTTCTTGAGAACTTTAAGGAGTAGAAGTTGGGTGTAATTTCTCTGGTTTGAATTTTTGTAATTGGGTGATTTGGGAAATAGGTTAAATTTTTGTTTTAGAATCATGAAATTATTATAGCACAGAACCAAGCTATTTAACCTGCTATGTCTGTGCTGGCTCTCTGAATGAACAACGCAATTAGAGCATTTCTCCATACTCTGTATCTAGTCTCACCTTACTATTATGCAGTTTCTGTTCTCTCACACCCTGGATAGAAACTGGATTGCGACAATTCCGACATGAAATTCAGAGTGATTTCCATGCAACTCCAGCTCACCAGTTGCTCCTCTAGACCTCCATCTTGGACATCAGGCACCAAGATCTTAGGGCAGCTCCATGAAGTGACTGCCTGCATCCCTATCCACAGATCTTAGTATTCAATACCTTCCAGCCTCACTGCATCATCATTGTACATCTCTGATTCAAATATAATACATTTCTGCACTTCAGCACGTCACTTCTGGTGCGTACCAGGACCTTCCATTGGAATACTGCTTCTAGCATTCTTGCATGCAGGGCCAAGCAGCCATCTCATGGTTTGGACACAGCTGCATCTCAGTGCTACTCACTCCCTCTTTGAGTACTCTGTTACTTCATGCCTACTTTGATGTTCACAGCATCCACTTTTTGTGGTTTGTTCCCTCAGCCTGAGCTTGAAGGCTCACTGTGTTTCAATATTGCCTTACTGCTTAGCAGAGATGCAGAGTTAGGCAGTTTGGTTGACAATCATCAGTTAAGGGGATGGACATGTTGCTGTATGGCACTGTGCTACATAAAATCTTACACTTACTCCATGTCCCTGCACTTATGTAGCATATACACTATATATGCACCAACTAAATGGCAGTGTTTCAAAATTTACAGTGAGTAGGTCTTAGTCAAGTCAAAAAGGCTGACATCATCAGGAATCCTGAGAGGATTCCTGTACAATAAGACAAAGGCATCATTTGATCTCAGTCCAGGAACTCGAACACAATCAGTTGACCACTTGGGATTGTCAACGCCAGAGTGTCTGTACCACAACAGCCTGGGGGGTGAGCAATGGTTATTCCTGCAGGTCCAGTTCAACAAGTCAGGGAATCTGTTTAAGTCAGAAACAAAAACAGAAATTGCTGGAAAAACTCAGCAGGTCTGGTAACATCTGTGGAGAGAAATCAGATTTAATGTTTAGGGTTGATTGACCTTTCCTCAGAATCCATAAGTCAACTGGGAACCGAAATCATTTATATAGTACAGTTGGGGAATCGCACACAAGATCAAACAGTGGTCTGGTCAATCAGTCACAACTGTCTGTCAAAGTCAGTCGAAGGTGGGCCACTGTAAGTCCTGGGGTCAGCTCAATGGGACACTGATGCAGGCTGTGAAGTTGGGAAATTCAGTTCTGGTGATTGGTAGTAGTCAATTGTTTGCTGATGCTGAATGTCAGGGATATGTCTGAAAGGCAATCTGGGGTCTGCCAATGCCCAGTCCATAGGCTATCACAAGTGTATAGTCAGTCAGGGAGATGTAAGACTGGTTAAGGTTCTGGCCTGTTATGTCTAGGGACTGCTTGTCAAAGTCAGTTTGAGATCGGAGGCAAATGTAGTTCTGGGGTCCAAGTATCGGTCGTTGATGAGGCTGTAAAGGGGACTTGTTTGGGAAGTAGGAAGAATCACTGCTGAAAGAGCTGGGAAAATCTAGGCTGGGAGGCAAAACCACGTATTGAGTTAGGGATATGAATGATGAAGCAAGAAACCCTACAGACATATGAGGCATATGTGAAACAGCATTGGACGGCATGGTAGGCTACTTAGGGGAGCACCTTGCCAACACTGTGGCCTCCACCTGAGCAAAATAGAGGATTAGAGTGGTTATTGTCAAAATGTAATATCAAGGGTTGGAGGCAGGATGGATAGTTGGATGCAAAGTTCAATATCATGGGTCTGTACATGAGGGGATTGGTGGCAATGGACAGTCAGAGTAATACGTATCTTACCTCTAATTGTCAGTCTTACAGATCCTATGTAAGTTCACTGGTTATTGTCCAACTGCCAGAACAGACTAATTCTATCATTTTGCCAGCTCTGTCTGGCAGAATTACTGGAGGTTTTTAAGGAGTTATCCGCCTGCCTATCTGTTCATTTGTCCCTTCCAATAATCTCAGTCTGCTAATACCTAACCCTAACCATAATCTCAGCTAATGTTTAAATTAAATGACTCTATTGTTCCCTGGTAGACAAAGTTTATATATGTCTACCATATCTTGTTTGAGATGTAGTACGGTATCAAACTTAATCATGTGTTCTCTCTGAATCGATGCCAATGTGTTCTCTGGAAGAAATGACCATGGCAGATTGAACTGTTATAAAATCAAAGCTCCCCTATCTGCCTTTGCATTATTCCAAGTAAGGTGAGTGTGCTGAACATCTGCCAGACCTGCACAAAATGAAGGAACTTAATGAGTAACACTGCATGTGATACATTGCTATCCTGCTGAACATTTAATGTGCTCTAAGTTATAACAACAGGTCCCCAGCCTGTGAACTGGCCTTTAGACTTCTTAGATTGGTGAAAAACCTGTCCCTGTGAAATTTGAGAGTACTTCCAGAGTGTTCTGCATTGTCAAAGAATGGGTTTGCCTCCTTCTTGAGACTTGCTTATCTTCCTCCGTGTGAGGTGACTATAACTTCATGTTTGTTTATCTAATCATTGATTATGATCCTAATATTCAAGTTATTTTACATTCCATATTGGCCATTCTTGTCATTCTTGATTTAGTCACAGATATAGGGCAGAATTTCAAATGCCAGGGGTAGAAGTGCAGAGCTGGTCTTGGGTGTGATTGGGAGGCATTAATCCCTGAAAAACTGTCAATGAGTTGGAAATGTCACATGACACCATGCACTTCTGGATTTTACTGGAGTATGATCACATGTGTATGTGAAACCCCACGAGACCTGTCAGGTCAGTCATTCAAATTTGCACACATAGAACACTGACCATTACAGTGCAGTACAGGTCCTTTGGCCCTCGATATTGCACCTGTGGAACCAGTCTGAAGCCTATCTATGTTACATTATTCTATTTTCATCCATGTGTTTATCCAATGATCACTTAAATGCCCTTAAAATGAGCAAGTCTACTACTGTTGTGGGCAGTCGGTTCCACTCCCTACTATTCTGAGTAAAGAAACTACCTCTGACATCTGTCCTATATCTATCATGCCCCAATTTAAAGTTATGTTCCCTCATGTTAGCCAGCACTATCCAGGAAAAAGGGTCTCACTGTCCACCCTATCTAACCCTCTGATTATCTTATATGTCTCAATTATGTCACCTCTCAACCTTTTTCTCTCTAACGAAAACAGCCTCAAGTCTCTCAGCCTTTCCTCATAAGACCTTCCCTCCATACCAGGCAACATCCTAGTAAATCTCCTCTGAACCCTTTCCAAAGCTTCCACATCCTTCCTATAATGCAGTGACCAGAACTATACGTAATACACCAAGTTGGGCCGCACCAGGGTTTTGTACAGCTGCAGCATGACCTTGTGGCTCTGAAACTCAATCCCTCTGCCAATAAAAGCTAACACACCATATGCCTTCTTAACAATCCTATCAACCTGGATGACAACTTTCAGAGAACTACGCACATGGACACTGAGATCTCTCTGCTCATCTACGCTACCAAGAATCTTACTATTAGCCAAGTATTCAGTATTCCTGTTATTCCTTCCAAAGTGAATCATCTCACATTTTTCCGTATTAAACTCCATTTGCCACCTTTCAGCCAGCTCTGCAGCTTATCTAGGTCCATCTCTAATCTGCAATATCCTTCTGCACTGTTCACAACTGCACTGACATCTGCAAATTTACTAACCCATCGTTTTACACCCTCATCTAGGTAATTTATAAAAATGACAAACAGCAGTGACCCCCAAAACACTTGTGGTACACCACTAGTAACCAAACTCCAGGATGAATATCTCCCATCAACCAACACCCTCTGTCTTTCAACTAGCCAATTTCTGATCCAAACGCTAAATCACCCTCAATCCCGAGCCTCCATATTTTGTGCAATAACCTACCGTGGGGAACCCTATCAAATGCGTTACTGAAATCCATATACACCACATCAACTGCTTTACCCTCAGCTATCTGTTTGGTCACCTTCTCAAAGAACTCAAAAAGATTTGTGAGGTACAGCCTACCCTTCACAAAACCATGTTGATGATCCTTCATCAACTTATTCCTCTCCAGATGATTAACCTTTTCTAACATTTAACCCACAACCGAAGTAAGGCTCACTGGTCGATAATTGCTAGGGTTGTCTCTACTCCCCTTCTTGAACAGGGGGACATTTGCTATCCTCCCGCCTTCTGGCACTATTCCTGTAGACAATGATGATATAAAGATCAATGCCAAAGGCTCTGCAATTTCCTCCCTGGCTTCCCAGAGAATCCTAGGATAAATCCCATGCGGGCCAGGGGACTTATCAATATCCACACTTCCGGAATTGCTAACACCTCCTGCTTGTGAGCCTCAATCCCTTCTAGTCTAGTAGCCTGTATCACAGTATTCTTTTCAACATCATTGTCTTTTTCCAGTGTGAATACTGATGAAAAACATTCATTTAGCACTTCCTCTATCTCCTTAGACTAGAAGCACAACTTCCCACTACTATCCTTGATTGGCTCTAATCTTGCTTTAGTCATTTATTCCTGATAGACCTATAGAAAGCTTTAGAGTTTTCCTTGACCCTATCTGCCAACGACTTCTCAAGTCCCCTTCTGGTTCTTCTTAGCTCTCTCTTTAGATCTTTCCTGACTAACTTGTAACTCTCAAGCACCCTAACTTAGCCTTCACGTCTCAACCTAACATAAGCTTCTTCTTCCTCTTGACAAGAGATTCAACTTCTTTAGTAAACCACGTCTCCCTTGCATGATGACTTTCTTCCTGCCTGACAGGCACATACTTAAAAAGGACACGCAGTAGCTGTTCCTTGAATAAATTCCTCATTTCAATTGTGCACATCCTCTTTAGTTTCCTTCCCCATCCTATGCATCCTAAATCTTGCCTAATCACATCATAATTGCCTCTCCCCAAGCAATAACTCTTGCCCTGTGGTATATACCTATCCCTTTCCATTGCTAAAGTAAACATAACTGAATTGTGGTCACTATCACCAAAGTACTCACTACCTCCAAATCTAACACCTGGCCAGGTTCATTACCCAGTACCAAATCCAGTGTGGCCTCGCCCCTTGTTGGCTTGTCTACATACTGTGTCAGGAAACCAACATGCACACATTGCACAAAAACTTACCCATCTAAAGTACTCGAACTATAGTATTTCCAGTCAATACAAACAACAAATTATGACTTAACTCACTAGTCAGGCTTTAGTGGTCAACATGTTGCCCTGACCTTCCTGTCTCTAGATTGCTCCTTTGGAAGTCCCAACACAATGAGTACGTAGAGGTGCCCAATTAGCTTGCAGTGTTTGTCAGAGCAATAATAATTTATTCATAGCTCCACAAGGCTCAGAAATCATATAATGCCAGTAGCTGGCAGTGACTCTTGACATAAGTCCAAGGTTAGAAAGTTCAAGTGTTGACAGCTCACCTCTGTGGGATCTCACAATTGGCAGTCAGATATGCTTAACTCAGATAAAGAATGTACTGTTTGTGAGGGCAGCTGAGTTTGTCACCTTCCACTCTGCATCAAGTACAGAACACAGGATTCCATCGGGGAAGCTCTGATCAACTGCACATGTTGCCATCAAAGCACCATCATTTCAGGCTGCAGCATCGACAGAAAGGGTTTCCACTTCAGGAATGTTTAGTTCATCTACACCCATTATAGCTGCTTCTTCAGGTTTGTTCGACATTGCCTTTTAGATGTCATGTTTCACTCAGTCTGTTTCTGTCCCCATGTCTGATTAGGAAGCTACTACTATCAGATAATATCATATGCATTGGGCTTCTATGGACCTTTGAAATATTTCTTTAGAGCCCTTGGTCTCCATCACCAATCTCCACCTAGCTTCAAGAAAGGCAGGTTACTGGATATGCAAAGGTTTCTGCTCACTATTTAGTATAGCACTTCAATCAAGGACTTCCCAATGTAAAGACACCTAATCTGCTTTGATGAAATGCTACCATAGCATGGCACCTAAAGATTTTTATGCCTTATTTAAATCAACTTTCGAATGCCTCCTTAACTATTCTAATTATTTGCCCTTTGTCGTGGCAAGAGAAGCCATACTCGCAGAGAATTCATGATTGTGAAAATGGCTTGGGGTGGCTCCATATCAGGTAACCCAACACACTGTAATGCAATGGAAATTTACTGGCCATTAACTTGCTTCTGTCACCTGCTCAAAATGCAGCCCAAAGTGTCGGCTTGGCAACTGACAGTAGAATGTCTAATATTCAGGATATGTGTTCAAATCCTGACATGACAAATGGTGAAATTTGACATCAATAAAACTCCAGGGAAAAAAATACTAGCATAATGACAACTTTATTATTGTTGTAAGAACCCCACCTGACTCACTAATGTTCTTTAGTAAAGGAAATCTGTCATTTTTGTGTATTCTGGCCTTCACATCGACTCCAGAGCCATAGCAATGTGGTTGACTTTAGGGATGGGCAATAAATGCTGGCTAAGCATTTTTTTAAAAATAAACTATCAAATTGTTCGGTTTTGGCTAGTTCAGGCAGGGTTAAATCTGGCATTTATACGTTTAGGATGAGAGCCTGAAATATCTCAGAAGATTCAAAATAATTTACAGAATTAGGGCAGAAAATGCTTGTAATCGCTTTCATGCAATAGACCTAGCGAAATGTAAATACAGCATTAGTTTTTAAGTTGACTTTCCCATAAATTTTTATCAGAGATTATTACAGCAAATACAAAAGAGTTCTGTTTTGCTTTGGTCTGACAGCTATTCTAGCAAAATACATCATATTTCATAAAACTCCCTATAGTCTGAACCTATTTCTTTACATTTGTTGCCTTCTTTTTACAGTTTCCCCATTGAAGGCTCGGGAGGTTATGTAACATTATTTTCAAACATGCAGACTCCATGATTTATTCAGCTAGAAACTGGTAATTCACTGCTTTTGAATGAGGTTGGCAGTTATTAATTTTGAATGAGCTTTGACAATAAGTCAGGAGATAGAAAGAAAAAAAATTGGAGAACAGTCCTCAGCGTGTGCAGTTGATCGAACACTTCGATCGAACAAAGTAAATCACCGCAGCTTGTAACAAGACTGGCAAGAGAAAAATCTATGTGCAGAACCGTTAGTGGAAATTGTGGTTAGTATTTAGATTCACAACATTTTATTATTTTCCCCATGAACATGGATCAGATAATCTCTATATATCATAGAAGGGCAGTTCCCGGATTGTGGTCTGGTTCCGTTCTGGAGTCGGCTCGCAAGTCGATTTGTGTGCAAGTAGGAACACACTGCAGGATAACATAAAGCGGCCGTTCATAAGTACAGGAAATGGTCGGATGTTGAGTTTTTAAAATTACAACCATGTATGGGATTGAATTTGCAAATCACGGACCTCTGTATGTTATATTAATATTATATAATTATTTATTCATTTAATAATGGATTATCGCTAGATTAAGATCAGATATGGAATTACGTTTACTAAAGATATAAAAGGAAAATAATTTTAGCGGCTTAAAAGGACTAACAGATCACAGTTTTCAGTTCATTGCCCTGGAAAACTAAATACCTTATCTGCGAAGACATTTACAAAAGTAATGGAAGCTAGAATTCACCTGAGAACGTGATCCTAAGATAGAAGGTCCAAAGAGATGAATTATCTAGGAATATGCCATCTACCGCTTTCCTTTGGTTGTGAGAAATATCGATTTGAATGGCAAAAAAGAGGCTTCCAAAGTCAAAAGCAAATCTCAAAGGCATTTAGTGACAAATGACCCTCCACACTGAAGATTTTAGAATATCCACCAGATATTTTTAGGTTCCTTCTAATCTCTTTGGGTTCTATGCATGATGGCCGTTCAAGAATACATATTCTAAATGGAGATTTTAATTCTATACTGTATCCTGGGAACTGTGGGTTGTTTATGTTCTAGGTCGGAACTCCTTTAAATGCAACCGAAAGCTCATGACATGAGAGGTTTTCTGGGGCAGGTACCATACTCTTTTCAATTAATGAATGTAACAGTTCAGGCTCTGCTACAGAGTTTTATGAAATCATATTTATGATTAAGTGCAACTTTAATAAGCAGACTCGTTCCTTCCATGATCGGAAACTTAATCCTGATTTATGCTGTAAGCAAAAGTAACGACACTTCATAAACATTTTCCAGAAATATTTTGCCGGAGAGATTGCAATGGTTGCCCATTATGAACATCTGTGATGTTGTTAGCCCTTACATAGTTCAATTATTAAGGCTTATACAAGACAAACATTTGACCCATAAGACTCTTAAACATTATGAATGGTCATTAATTTATAGTGTATTTGCTCTAAATTTTCCAATATTTGGATATATTAGTAATATTCTTCAATGTATTTACTCCACACACATTTAAGGTTTGTCAGTTTGCTCAAAACTATCAATATATTTTTAAAATGCACTGAACTCATTAGGATTTTCCAAAATGGTGTGAAGAAAAACAACTGTAAGTTGACTTGCCTCAACTTGATTTTTTTTAAGTTGGTCTAAGTGCTAAACTAACCAGAAGTCAAAACTGCCTTAAGAGAGCTGGATAGCTTAAAATGGATTTAGAAAAGCATGCATATGTTGTTTTAGTGAAGTCATCATACAAGTTATTGTAATTTGCAGATAATACAAACTACTCACAAGTCTTTTCTTTCCAGACTAAAGAGTCACAATCTTTTTTTCATACTTCAATATCCTTTTGACAATGTGGAGATCAGGGCCTGATATTTTGTCGGACTGGGAAATCTTGACCTGCATATTTTTTTGCCTTTCTAAATGCACATCTGACCCAACTGTGACTTTGCCTGGGACTTTTGTCCTATTACACTCCTGATGAAGTGCTTTTGCCCGAAACGTCGATTTTCCTGCTCCTCAGATGCTGCCTGACCTGCTGTGCTTTTCCAGCACCACTCTGATCTATTACACAAGTCAGGTTTGCAAGCCGGTAGAGTACAAGAAGAGTGTGGGCATGGAGATAGGTTAGTTGCTTCAGTTATTCAACACAGTAGCCCAGTTTTCAAAATCACTTCAAGGCTTACCTAAACTTTATCACTTTCTCCATCACAACCACACAAACCCCCGATTTCCCATATCACATCCACCCTTTGTTCACCCCATGACATCCATTGCCCCTCAGATTACTCATTTTACTTTATGCACTGCCACATCACCCATGTCACCTCTGTGCCTCCATTAATGCTTCACAGTCACTCATCATTTACATTGGGGGAAAATAAAATTACTTCAGTGTAAAACTACAACTTCTTAAGAGTTCTTGATTCTCAGTGAAGGGCTTGTGCCCTAAACATCTATTCTCCTGCTCCTCGGATGCTGCCTGACCTGCTGTGCTTTTCCAGCACTACATTCTTGACTCTGATCTCCAGCATCTGCAAGTCCTCACTTTCTCCTAGCTTAAGAGTGTCAATTATTCCTGGATCAGTAGACCACCTGCTTATCTGAAGTCATTATTATCATTTGAAATGCAACAAAACATTTATAATGGCTGTAACTGTCATAATAAAAATATCCAATAACATTATCTCAATCTGACTGAAAACATATGATTCCTCTTCAGTTTCTTCTGAAGAACCATATTGGATTCGAAGCATTAACTCTGTTTCACTCTTCACAAATACTGCCACACCTGTGGACTTTCTCCAGTATTTTCTGTTTGTTTCACATCACTAAATATGACAGCAAAGGTTGAGTGAGGGCTTTAAAAAAATTTCAATGTGTATCCCCCCTTATTCAATGGATAAATCACAGTAATACATGCCAACATTTGAACATTGGTGGTCAATATAAGGGTCAATTTACTTTGAACATCATTGGTATTAAATCTCCACATCAAAGTACATCTAACTTAGAATACAGCATCCAAACATGATATGTAAAGGTATGAAAAAACTTTCAACCTATCTTTCAAATGTTTTTGGATACTCCTATAGGCTTCCCCCTCCGTGGTCATAAACTTTCTAAGGAGAACTTCATTTTCAAATACTTTCCAAAACCCACTCTATTGCAAAGAAAATTGTGTGTGGGAAGAAATATAATTTTTCAGTAGTCGTCATAGTGGGAATCTTGACCTCAGAAGTATGTCTGTCTACACTGTATCCAAGCCTTTCTGACTCCTGAAAAGCTCATATTAAAATGGTGCTGTGTTTGGAAAAGTGTGGAAAATTATTGTTTCAGCAAAAGAAAAACAAATGTTTTGTAACTCTATTCAGCCCTCAATTTCGAGATAGAGGTCTGGTATCAGTTCTACACATACTATCCCAAGTGTAGTACTGTCTTGATTTTTAAATACTCAACTGCTGGAGACTGATTATAGATTTTATGATTGTTTTATTCCACACAGAGAGAGATCTGCCTCAATTATTAGAACAAAGCAAACCTCTGGAGCATACAGAAAAGTTGATTATACTATTAGCATTCTCTTATTCACATTCCACAGAACACAGAACATTACAGCGCAGTACAGGCCCTTTGGCCTCGATGTTGCGCCAACCTGTGAAATCAATCTGAATTCCATCTAACCTACACTATTCCATTTTCATCCATAGGTCTATCCAATGACCATTTAAATGCCCTTAAAGTTGGTGAGTCGACTACTGTTGCAGGCAGGCCGTTCCATGCCCCTACTACCCTGAGTAAAGAAACTACCTCTGACATCTGTCCTATATCTACCCCAATTTAAAGCTATGTCCCCTTGTGCTAGCCATCACCATCCGAGGAAAAAGGCTCTCACTGTCCACCCTATCTAATCCTCAGATCATCTTGTATGTCTCTATTAATTCACCTCTCAACCTTCTTCTCTTTAATGAAAACAGCCTCAGGTCCCTCAGCCTTTCCTCATAAGACCTTCCCTCCATACCAGGCAACATTCTAGTAAATCTCCTCTGAACTCTTTCCAAAGCTTCCATATACTTCCTGCAATGCGGTGACCAGAACTGCACATAATATTCCAAGTGCGGCCGCACCAGAGTTTTGTACAGCTGCAGCATAACCTCATGGCTCTGAAACTCAATCCCTCTACCAATAAAAGCTAACACACTGTATGCCTTCTTAACAACCCTACCAATCTGGGTGGCAACTTTCAGGGATCTGTGTGCATGGACACAGAGACCACTCTGCTCATCTACACTACCAAGAATCTTACCATTCGCCCAGTACTCTGCATTCCTGTTACTCCTTCCAAAGTGAATCACCTCACACTTTTCCAAATTAAACTCCATTTGCCTCCTCTCAGCCCAGCTCTGCAGCTTATCTGGGTCCAACTCTAACCTGCAATATCCTTCCGCACTATCCACAACACTATTCACCGACCTTAGTGTCATCCGCAAATTTACTAACCCATCAGCAGTGACAAACAGCAGTGGCCCCAAAACAGATCCTTGCGGTACACTGCTAGTTAACCGAACTCCAGGATGAACATTTTCCATCAACTACTACCCTCTGTCTTCTTTCAGCTGGCTAATTTCTGATCCAAACCGCTAAATCACCCTCAATCCCATGCCTCCATATTTTGTGCAATAGCCTACTGTGGGGAACCTTATCAAATGCCTTACTGAAATCCATATACACCACATCAACCGCTTTACCCTCATCCACCCGTTTGGTCACCTTCTCAAATAACTTAATAAGGTTTGTGAGGCATGACCTACCCTTCATAAAACTGTGTTGACTATCCCTAATCAATTTATTCCTTTCTAGATTATTATATATCCTAGATCTTATAACCCTTTCCAACACTTTACACAACCAAAGTAAGGCTCACTGGTCTATAATTACCAGGGTTGTCTCTACTCCCCTTCTTGAACAAGGAGACAACATTTGCTATCCTCCAGTCTTCTGGCACTATTCCTGTAGACAACAATGACATAAAGAGCAAAGCCAAAGGCTCTGCAATATCCTCCTTGGCTTCCCAGAGAATTGGAGGATAAATCCCATCCAGCCCACAGGACTTATCTATTTTCACACTTTCTAGAATTACTAACATGTCCTCCTTGTGCACCTCAATCTCATCTATTCTAGCAGCCTGCATCTCAGTATTTTCTTCGACAACCTTGTCTTTTTCTAGTGTGAATACTGACAAAAAAAATTCATTTAGCGCTTCCCCATCTCTCCTACTCCACGCACAACTTCCCACTACTATCCTTAATTGGCCCCAATCTTACTCTAGTCATTCTTTTAGTCCTGATATACCTAGAGAAAGCCTTAGGGTTTTCCTCGATTCTATCTGACAACAACTTCTCATGTCCTCTCCTGGTTCTTCTTAGCTCTCTGTTTAGGTCTTTCCTGGGTAAATCTTCCGCCATAAACAATAAATAAAGAAATGCCCATTCCGAGTCATAGATTTGTGTTAAAGTCTTCTTCATCCAACCAGTAAGTAAACAATCTCACCAAAGGTATTGCTGTCTCTTTTATCAGTGTCTGTCCTTCATTGTCTGCTTCCAAAGCCTTCTTTGAATGTTTTCATTAACATTATCTCCTGTTTACAGAGGTGTTTACATAGATCCTACTTATACTAGTCACTAAGGTACTTCAAGTGTGGAGATGTCATTTCACCCTTGCAGTCTAAAGTCTAAATATCTCTGTGTTTAATCAAGGTTCCTGTAAATTTAACATTATCACCCTACTTTTGTGTTCTAACACCTGGATTTGAATTCCAGTGCTTTGTTTCCACTCTCAACAATCTTTATTGACATGCTCCATTCCACATCATTTTGCTCCTTTATCTAACCTAGTTTCTTACCTTCCAGGAAATAAGCATCCTCAAACAAAATATACCATCTCCTATTTCATAATATTACAATTAATTTGCCATTCATGCAAGTCTATTTATTTTTGCATTTCTTCCAGTTATTAGATATACACATCATTTGCAAACAACTGCAGTTCTTGAATCCATATTTTTTGTGGAGGTGTAAATAACGATGTTTTTGGTATAGATCTCAGCAGCACAGGACTTCTTACTTGCAGCTTGCTGAAGAAACTTCCCCAATCTGCTCCTGTTCATTCTCTCAGAACCTGTTACTTTTGTGCAACTAATACTTGATTCAGTTGAATTTTGTTTATGGATACTAGCGTTCTCGGTTTTGCTATTTTCTCCTGGGTTCCTATTGTATATCTTTGGGTAAAATCCATCTGGACCTGAGAGGTCTTGTTAGCCTTAATTTTGGCTAACATTTATTTTCCGGCTGCATGCCACCTATGCCATCTCACCCAGCAGTGTTCCATTATTCATTTCTATCTTAGCAGTTGTAATATCTTTCTTGACTTCTCCTGATGTAGTTTCCCTTTTGTCCATCTCTTCAGATACTGTGGGCAAAATATTCAGATAGTGGCATCTTTGTTAGCAACCAGATCAGGGGTGTGTGGCACTCATAGGCAGGAAGACTGGCAACATGCAATCATGCAGTTGCCAACCAACTAGTTATTCATTGTTAAGGAGCATGGTGACTCATGCAGTGGGCACAGGCAGCAAGTAGACAGTCCCACTGTTGCCTCATGAGGTCAAACGTTTCATATTTATACAGGATCCAGTCAGGTATTCATTCTCTGCAAGCACATAGCATCATTCTTACTGCACGTTGTTTTTAAGAACGTCAACAACTGCCATGCCCTCTTCACCTATTGAAACCTGGACCTCTTATTACCCTTTCTTAAACTGCCACCTAGATCCCTGGAGTTTTTCAAACCCCATACCAAAGTGAAGATTGTCTGAGTGCAGACAGAGTGCTGCACAGCTCAGTGATGCCTCCTTGCAGTTCTTCTCAAGTTCTCGAAGTGGTGGTTCGACCTGTTTTCCAGAGAAAGCACCAGAGAACCTCTCTCACTTGCCTAAGATAACCTGATACCGTGGAGTTCAGTGGCTGTCGGTTCCATGCCAGAACTTGGATCAAGCGCAGAAAAAGGACGAAAGGTTTCCTGCACTCTACAAGGACAAGTGATACTACACAGTAACTACAAAGTGACACTCAAAGGCTTCGAGCAACATAAATGTGACAGTGGGGAGGAAGTCCAGGGATGAGTTTGGATTGCAGGCATATGTCAGATGGAACATATAGACTTAGCTATCATAGTAGGCATGCATGGTCATAGTTATTTACCTATTGGGGACAAAAACCCTCAATTTTTATGTATACTTGCAAGAAAAGAAAGCTCATAGTATGAGGCAGCCCTCGAGGACAGGAAATGTGTTCCTGGCATTCAATATTGATATATTCTGCAGAGGATGCATGCAAACTGATTGTGGAAAATTAGAAGCAAATGTGCACAGATAGAGAGGCCAGCATTTCAAGTGAGGATGTCTTCAATCTGGTAAAGATTTTGGGCATACAGAAGTAATGCCTGAAACAGTGTTAATTCTTTATGTTCTCCACTGCAGGTCCAATCGGCAAGTCAACACGAAGGCCAGCTTTCTTGCATAAATAGCAGGGGATACTGGATCAGTTGTTAATTTTAAATCTAAGAAATATTTTAAGCAAAGGTTTTAAGGGATATGGGCCAGAGGCAGGTATATGAATTAGGCCACAGATTGGTCATGATCTCATTACATGCGTTTTTGTGTTCCCAGCTCCTACTTCATCTTTAGCATGTCTGCACCATCATGCCATTCCCCTGCATACTGCACCAGTGCAAGAGATCTTCCAGGGCCCACATTCTCAGTGGATCCTGATTGCAATTAAGATTTTCCATGCCTGCTTGGCTTCATTGGCTTAAAACTACCACTGAACCAACCATTTCCATATGAACATCAGCTCTTCTCCTTCTTTTACCTGTGCCCAGCATCTCCATCTGAAAATTCTTCAACCTTTCGCTGTGCAAGGCTTTGTAAGCACTGCAGGCCCGAATGATCCCAGAAATTGTGCAATTCATCATTTTATAACAGCAGTGGGCTGCACGGTGGCACAGTGGTTAGCACTGCTGCCTCACAGCGCTGGAGACCCGGGTTCAATTCCCGCCTCAGGCGACTGACTGTGTGGAGTTTGCACGTTCTCCCCGTGTCTGCGTGGGTTTCCTCCGGGTACTCCGGCTTCCTCCCACAGTCCAAAGATGTGCAGGTCAGGTGAATTGGCCATGCTAAATTGCCCGTAGTGTTAGGTAAGGGGTAAATGTAGGGGTATGGGTGGGTTGCGCTTCGGCGGGTTGGTGTGGACTTGTTGGGCTGAAGGGCCTGTTTCCACACTGTAATGTAATCTAATCTAATCAGTCCAAACAATGGAACCTCACCTTTAGCACAGTCCATCCGATAGTCTATTCTAAGGATTCCCTTGTTGAGCACAGTCACCTTGTTCAGGCATTGTACCCCTCTTCTGTTAGCCTTTGTAGGTTCCTCAGAGATTTTACATGGGCCAGATCTTTTTTGGATAGGCTCTGCGGTCCAAGATCCTCTGCTGAAGTAGCTGAGGAGTAGCAAATAGTTATAGCATGACAGACTGATTGAGGATCAGGGATCATGACAGCTCTCTGGAATGTACACACACCTAAAGAATTTACTTGCACTGATCACAAACTATCTCTACATTGAAAGAAAGAAAACTCTTTCAGTTAATTAATGATGCTGGCTGATCCCAAGGAGCTCTCAGTGTTACACGTGTGCTATCAATTGCCCCTTGTACCTGCTGAATTCCTGCAAAGGTTGTGGAATCCACAGTTCTGGTTGCATGGCTCTCAGTCGGTAGAGAATCACACAAATGCATGGGCTCTTGTAAACAGGGCTTCTCAGACGCATTTGGAAATATCTGATTGTGAGATGGCACATATGTCCCTTGTGGAGTCCTGGAAGGACTTGTAGAAGTAGTAATTCAACACTATAGTAATACTTAAAGCTACTGGCATTGGATTGTCTCCCAAAGTATGATGACATCAGTCCTCCTGAAGAAGCTGATGTGCTTATGTGATTGGAGGCCATGGCACCTTCAACCATCTCCTATATTGCCTCTATGCCATTTTTCAGTAGTTCAATTAGCTGGGATATATTTGATTGGGTACTAATTGTTGATCATTCTGGACCCTTGTTGCCACGACTGTCTATTGGTGCCCCGTGTTGATGAACTTATCAATACTGCATGTGTAAAAACCGAAAGGACTGTGGATGCTGGAAATCAGAAACAAAAACAGAAAAAAACTCAACAGGTCTGGCAGCATCTGTGAAAAGAAATCAGAGTTAATGTTTTGGGTTCAGTGGCCCTTCCTCAGATCTGACCATAGCTAGGACAATGTTGGCTTTTATGCAGAAGATACAGTGGGGGTAGGGGATAAGGAGTAAACGATAGGTGAAGATAGAGTCCAAAAGGAGAGAAGGACAATTGGTCAGACAAAGGAATGAATAACGGTCAGGGTAGGAGGATGAATAGCTATGAATAGGGCCTGTTAATAATGGGTTGTTTGTAATAGACTATGTGATAACAAGGTCTGGATTGTGGGGGCTGGGGTAAGGACACTGGAGAAGCTCAAGCCCTAATGTTGTGTGTGTTCCTAGCCACCATCTGTCAGTTCCTCTGCAGCTCACCTGAGTTCACAGTGGTACCGGGTGCTCTTGATTGTCTTAACTGGCTGAGATAAACTGCGAACAAAAGGCAGGCAAAGATGTGGTCTGCATAGTCTGAAATCTTGCTCCTGACCAGACCACTTGAGCACTGGGGAGCTCAGATTTAGCATCAGCTGAAACTAATAACAAATCACCCCTCCTTGGTCAACTCCTTCCTCAAAGATTACAGCAGATGTTTTATTAATGCAGCTATATATGTTGACACTCACAATTAGTTTCAAGTTCTAATCTATCACTTACATCCTCCCTCAACTACCTTTGACTTTTCCTCCATCAACATAATCAATGCTTTGTCTATCATTCTTCATCTTTACTCTATTACCTTTGATTTTTGGGATTTCAATATTAATCTTCTCTATACAATTCTTGATTTTATTACAATCATGCTTGACCTTCCATCTTTTGACACTGACCTTCCCTCCATATTCCAACTTTCTCCCTCTGACTCCATTTCACTTCACAGGGCCTTCCTCCCTCAGAAAGCCATTTCACTTCATAGGACCTTCTCCCCTCAGACATCCATATCCCATTCCCATTAGACTGCCGCCACCCAATTTCAATAATTCTCTCCAGTATTTGTAAAAAGCTCCCAAGAGAAGAAAGTAGTTCTTGCTCATTACAAATCTATCAGCAAGACTACCTCGCCTATTACATGTTAGTTAAGCTATCACAAATTGGAAGGCCATGTTTTTTATTAGCCAGTGCTAAGTGAGAAATCTATATTTAATTCTGGCAAGATTGCCTTTTAATAAATATGCATTGTGTACAAATGTACCAAAAAGATGTTCCTGATGCTTTCTGTTGGGAAGATTGATCGGTTGCTAATATGCCACCAATTTAGTTCCATAGTTTCATCCTGCTATTGAGAAACTAATGTTTGGCCTCATATACAATTACATTTACCAGTCCAAGAAGCTACACAAGATTCTGCCCTATGTATTCTTCTTTGTAACTGGGCAATATCCTGGAATTTTCTACCCGCGGGTATTGTGAGTGTATCAATTGCAGGATTAAAGTAGATGATGAAGAACCTTCTTGAAGAAACAAAGGCAATAAATGTGTCCTTGCCACTGTCCCAAATGCTGTGAGAAAATATTCACAGTGGCACTCGTGAAATTTCTTAGAATAGGATGGCTTATGAATTTTGGGAGTTTGCAAAACAGAACAGAAATTCAAATCCTCAACAGATTGTGCTAGTTTTCTGTTGTGGCAGCAATTATATCTTATAGATACAACTACAGCTACAAATTAAAGATATTTAAAATATTTACTTTTGCTTTCAGAGTTTGTATTATCTGATGGTTTATTCTACTATCTCTTGTTGTCACTTTCAATTGCTTCCAATGCTCTATTCTAAGAATAAATAATTTTACTTGGAGATTTAAATCATTCAGACATATAAGTCAAGTATAAACCAAATCTTGCCCACAGCCTTTTTCAGTGAAAAGGTAGCTGTTATGACAGCTATTATTCTAACGAAAAATGTGATCATTTGAACAGAACCTTCCGAAACCTAGTGCTCAAGCATGTGCAGCAAATGACATTTCTTGCAGATGTATTTGTCTGGGACACATAATAACATTCCAGTTACTCACTCATTTCACTCTCACTCTGACAAAATTTCCTTCAATCTGATCATGCACTTTGAACAATCCCTTCTTGTGTTTCTTAATTTCGTGCTGCAGTAACCAATGCCTAATTCAAACAAAGGATTTCACCTTTTGATATAAAACAGCCATGATCAGACAGCTTCCTCCTTAATTATGCTATTCTAAATTTGTTAAAAGGTGCTTCATTCTTTGTCTGATTCTGATTTATATTTTATAGTTAGACTTTGAACAAATTTATCAGTTGAATTCCTGCTTGGAACCAGATTTTCAGTCACTTTGTCTCATCTCACTCTATCGAAGACTCCCTCACCACGTGGTTTATGCTTACCTTTTTTGATTTTTTGTTATAGCCATAGATTTGTTCATGGCAAATTCTGAAGAAGTCTGAATTGCAGGACCTTCTGTCTTTGTATTATAATAATGTACAAGACACAACTTTCCTATATTCTTTGGATATATGAAGCATACAGACTGTGATATTGAACAACACAATGTCATAGAGTTGTATAGCACACAAACATGCCAACCAGATATTCTATACTCTTGGGCAATCAATTTGTAGTGCACTCAATTTTGAGAAAATTGTCAGTGATATCAGTAAGCAAGGTCCACATGTATGTTTCTGTAAATTATTCAAATAAAATCTGTGGCTGAATTTCATGAGTGCATTGAAATTGGCCAAGTGTGAAATTCAGAGAAAGTGCGGACTGCAGATGCTGGAGATCAGAGCTTAAAAATGCGTTGCTGGAAAAGCGCAGCAGGTCAGGCAGCATCAAAGGAGCAGGAAAATCGACGTTTCGGGCATAAGCCCTTCTTCAGGAATGAGGGGGGTGTGCCAAGCAGGCGAAGATAAAAGGTAGGGAGGAGGGACTTGGAAAGGGGCATTGGGAATGCGATAGGTGGAAGGAGGTTAAGGTGAGGGTGATAGGCCGGAGAGGGGGTGGGGCGGAGAGGTCGGGAGGAAGATTGCAGGTCAAGAAGGCGGAGCTGAGTCTGAAGGTTGGGACTGAGAAAAGGTGGGGGGAGGGGAAATGAGGAAGCTGGAGAAATCTGCATTCATCCCTTGTGGTTGGAAGGTTCCTAGGCGGAAGATGAGGCGCTCTTCCTCCAGGCGTCGTGTTGCCATGGTCTGGCGATGGAGGAGGCCAAGGACCTGCATGTCCTTAGCGGAGTGGGAGGGGGAGTTAAAGTGTTCAGCCACGGGATGGTTGGGTTGGTTGGTGAGGGTGTTCCAGAGGTGTTCTCTGAAACGTTCCGCAAGTAGGCAGCCTGTCTCCCCAATGTATAGGAGGCTACATCGGGTGCAGCGGATGCAGTAAATGATGTGTGTGGAGGTGCAGGTGAATTTCTGACGGATATGGAAGGATCCCTTGGGGCCTTGGAGGGAAATGAGGGAGGAGGTGGGTGCAAGTTTTGCATTTCTTGCAGTTGCAGGGGAAGGTGCCGGGAGTGGAGGTTGGGTTGGTGGGAGGTGTGGATCTGACGAGGGAGTCGTGGAGGGAATGGTCTTTCCGGAACGCTGATAGGGGTGGGGAGGGAAATTTTTTCCCTGGTGGTGGGATCTGTTTGGAGGTGGCGGAAATGACGAAGGATGATACGATGTATCTGGAGATTGGTGGGGTGGTCGGTGAGGACCAGTGGGGTTCTGTCCTGGTGGCGATTGGAGGGGCGGGGTTCAAGGGCGGAGGAGCAGGAAGTGGAGGAGATGCGGTGGAGAGCATCGTCAACCACGTCTGAGGGGAAATTGCGGTCTTTGAAGAAGGAGGCCATCTGGGTTGTTCGGTATTGAATTGGTCCTCCTGGGAGCAGATGCGGCGAAGGCAAAGGAATTGGGAATGTGGGATGGCGTTTTTACAGGGGGCAGGATGGGAGGAGGTGTAATCTAGGTAGCTGTGGGAGTCAGTCGGTTTATAATAAACATCCATGTTGAGTCGGTCATCCGAGATAGAAATGGAGAGGTCTAGGAAGGGGAGGGAGGAGTCTGAGACGGTCCAGGTAAATTTGAGGTCGGGTTGGAAGGTGTTAGTAAAGTGGATGAACTGTTCAACCTCCTCGTGGGAGCACGAGGTTGGGCCGATACAGTCATCGATGTAGTGGAGGAAAAGGTGGGGGGTGATGCCAGTGTAGCTGTGGGAGATGGACTGTTCCACATATCCAACGAAGAGGCAGGCATAGCTGGGGCCCATGCGGGTGCCCATGGCTACTCCTTTGGTTTGGAGGAAGTGGGAGGATTGGAAAGAGAAGTTGTTCAGAGTGAGGACCAGTTCAGTCAGTTGAAGGAGGGTGTCAGTGGAAGGGCACTGGTTGGTACGGCGGGAAAGGAAGAAGCTGAGGGCTTTGAGGCCTTTGTGATGGGGGATGGAGGTGTGTAGGGACTGGATGTCCATGGTGAAGATAAGGCGTTGGGGGCCGGGGAAGTGAAAATCATGGAGGAGGTGGAGGGTGTGTGTGGTGTACCGAACGTAGGTGGGGAGTTCTTGGACTAAGGGGGACAGGACCGTGTGCAGAAATGAGTTCGGTCGGGCAGGAGCAGGCTGAGACAATTGGTCGGCCGGGGCAGTCAGGTTTGTGCATTTTGGGCAAGAGGTAGAAACGGGTGGTGCGGGGTTGTGGGACTATGAGGTTGGAGGCGGTGGATGGGAGATCCCCTGAGGTGATGAGGTTATGGATAGTCTGGGAGATGATGGTTTGGCTCTCCACTCCCTCCGCTCCAACCCCAACCTCACCATCAAACCGGCAGACAAGGGAGGCGCGGTGGTAGTTTGGCGCACCGATCTTTATATAGCTGAGGCTGAACGCTAGCTCGCGGACACCTCCTCCTACTACCCCTTGACCATGACCCCACCTCCCACCACCAAATCATCGATGACTCCACTACATCGATGACTGTATCGGCGCTACCTCGTGCTCCCACGAGGTGGTTGAATAGTTCATCCACTTTACTAACACCTTCCACCCCAACCTCAAATTTACCTGGACCGTCTCAGACCCCTCCCTCCCCTTCCTCGACCTCTCCATTTCTATCTCGGATGACCGACTCAACACGAACGTTTACTATAAACCGATTGACTCCCACAGCTACCCAGATTACACCTCCTCCCACCCTGCCCCCTGTAAAAACGCCATTCCATGTTCCCAATTCATTTGCCTTCGCTGCATCTGCTCCCAGGAGGACCAATTCCAATACCGAACAACCCAGATGGCCTCCGTCTTCAAAGACCGCAATTTCCCCTCAGATGTGGTTGATGATGCTCTCCACCACATCTCCTCCACTTGCCGTTCCTCCGCCCTTGAACCCCGCCCCTCCAATCGCCACTAGGACAGAACCCCACTGGTCCTCACCTACCACCCCACCAATCTCCAGATACAACGTATCATCCTTCGTCATTTCCGCCACCTCCAAACGGACCCCACCACCAAGGATATATTTCCCTCCCCACCCCTATCAGCGTTCCGGAAAGACCACTCCCTCCGCGACTCCCTCGTCAGATCCACACCCCCCACCAACCCAACCTCCACTCCCGGCACCTTCCCCTGCAACCGCAAGAAATGTAAAACTTGCACCCACACCTCCCCCCTCACTTCCCTCCAAGGCCCCAAGGGATCCTTCCATATCCGTCAGAAATTCACCTGCACGCACATCATTTACTGCATCTGCTGCACCTGATGTAGCCTCCTATACATTGGGGAGACAGGCTGCCTACTTGCGGAACGTTTCAGAGAACACCTCTGGGACACCTGCAAGGACCAACCCAACCGCCGCGTGGCTGAACACTTTAACTCCCGCTCCCACTCCACTAAGGACATGCAGGTCCTTGGCCTCCCCCATCGCCAGACCACGGCAACACGACGTCTGGAGGAAGAGCGCCTCATCTTCTGCCTTGGAATCCTCCAACCACAAGGGATAAATGCAGATTTCTCCAGCTTCCTCATTTCCCCTCCCCCCACGTTTTCTCTGTCCCAACCCTCAGACTCAGCACCACCTTCTTGACCTGCAATCTTCTTCCCGACCTCTCCGCCCCCACCCCCTCTCTGGCCTATCACCCTCACCCTTAACCTCATTCCACCAATCCCATTCCCAACGCCCCTCCCCAAGTCCCTCCTCCCTACCTTTTACCTTAGCCTGCTTGGCACACCCTCCTCATTCCTGAAGAAGGGCTTATGCCCGAAACGTCGATTCTCCTGCTCCTTTGATGCTGCCTGACCTGCTGCGCTTTTCCAGCAACACATTTTTAAGCAAGTGTGCAATTCACCAATATTGTTACATTCCTCCTTTTCTCCTACACTTCATTTGATTGTAATAGAATTTAACTTTTAAAATGGATATACTTGCTATTTCAGAGTCAAGAGTGTGGTGCTGGAAGAGCACAGCTGGTCAGGCAGCGTCTGAGAAGCAGGAGAATCATGTTTCGGGCATAAGTGCTCAAGGGCTAATGCCCAAAACGTCAATTTTCCTGCTCCTTGGATGCTGCCTGACCAGCTGTGCTTTTCCAGCACTATACTCTCGACTTTGACCTCCAGCATCTGGAATCCTCACTTTTTCCCATACTTCCTAATTCAGTCTGTGTACTTAACTGTAATATACTGAATAAAAATATCTAGTCGGACAGATTTTCTTGTTAAATATAGAATCATAGAATCCTTACAGGGCGGAAGGAGGCCATTTGGCCCATTGGCTCTCATTTACCATTGCTAATCTATCTAGCCTACACATCCCTGAACGCTACACACAATTTCAGCAAGGCCACTCCACCTAACCTGCACATCTTTCAAGTGTGGGAGGAAACAGGAGCACCCAGAGGAAACCCATGCGGCACGGGGAGAACATCCAAAATCCACACAGTCAATTGCCCAAGGCTGGAATCGAACCTGGGTTCTGGACACTGTGTCACAGCAAAGCTAACCACTGAATCATCGTATTGTAAGGAGTTAATTTTTTTTTACTAAAACTGACCAGAGTAAAAGTATGAAAGAATTTTTAAAAAAATCCTGACATCTACAATCCCATGCGCACACATACACACTTGAATCGCACAAGCAAAATTAAAAATAACAGAATGGGAGAAGTTAAATATGGTGAAATTAATTTCTGTAAGAAGAAGAATTAAACACTCCTCACTTGTTCTTTTGCAGGGCATAACGATCTGAAAACTTTGGGTTCCCAGCTGGAAGTTTAAAGTTGCAGCTGGTACATCACTTCTGGAAATGCCATCCACAGGGATATAGTCAAACTTTAGAAAAAAACCCATCAAACGTATGAGAGAGACAGTTACTATTTACTGCATATTTCTTGAGAAGTCGATGTGCTCAGAACACACAAGACCTTTAGCACTTGATTTCTCTCCAACTCCAGCAGAAATTCAAAAATCAGTTCCATACTCTAAATGATGGCTTAATTAGCTCATGTCTGCATAACAAACATTCAATGCCTGAAACAATAAGAGGATGTCATTTTCACAGCAGGAGGAGGCCAAGTACTCTTGGTAGCAGCAAAGAACAATTGGAACTATAGTCCTTAAATCTGAATTACTGGCCAAGCTGGGATGGCTGCGAATTTCCCAATTATAGGGAAGTGAATGGTCATTAGAATCAGAATAAAAAATTATTTCATTCTCAATGACAAAAGTATGAAGAACCTACCACATGATTCTGGACAACTGAGAGATGATTTCTTCAGAGATAGGATTGCCTGAGACATGAAATCCCATCGTGAGAGCACGACTACTGAGAGGAGAAAATTTACTTTCAACAAAATTATCAACTCATTCAGAAGTTCTGGAGTTGTTCATTATTTGGTAGAGTGTATTAGTGGAACATGGCCTTTCAATATTCTGACAGTCTCAGCTTAACAAAAAGTATATAAAGGGAAGAATATTTACAGCAGAGTCAGCAGAAAGATCAAGGTCAGAAGACAGGTGCAAATATTGTGGAGGTAACCACACACAAAAAAAAGGCAAGTCACGCACAGGAAAAGCAGTGCTCAAACTGCAAATGTCAGAATCACTTTGCTCACAACTGTTGAGTTAGAAAGAAGCAAAGCAAGTTTACAACGATGGCTGCTGGACAGTGGTCAGATGCTGATTCTGATGAATTACTCTACATCATACAATAGATTAGCACTATGAGGTCGAAAGGTGATAAATGGTTTGTGACAGTGAGAATGATGACTGTTGAAGGAGAGCATCAAGCAAATGTGGAGGGTCAAATAGACTTTTGCTTCTGTGGGAAAAGATCTGCCAACCCACAGTAGGGCCACAAAAGCAAAATTGGCCAAACTGTATGAAAAACACCCAGAATTCCTAAGCAGGCTCACAAGCCAAATCAGACAGCCCACGCAGACAAAGGAATACACTTTAAATTCGCTAACAATGTCAGAACACTACAGATATCTCAAAGCCCCAAGGGCAATTTCACAACCCAGCATACCAAAGCCACACAAAGAGCAGGTCAGGCAGAGAGGCACCAGCAAGGACATGCTCCGAGAACAGGACGATGGAAACACCTCACCACTTCAGAGGAGACATTAACACCTACCTGTGAAGAGGAATGGAACCATTGATACTGTCAGGATGTTACATTATGTGAAGGAACAGGACATTCAATCGATAACGGTTTTCCAATTAACATCCTTGTGACTAGATTACTCCATTTCCAGATACATTGTATTTTCCCCATTTCTTAATCAGCCTTATTGTGCAGCATTATTATAAAAACTGGTCTCATCCTCAGCTCTGGGAAGATCAATTCTGTACAGACTGTCAGTTCTGGATCAGCCTAGTCAGTTTCTCTTCCAGCGATACGCTCGCAATAGACGGTTTGTCAATTTCACTTCAAGCTGTGTTTTGTGATCTCTAGCCTATTGAGCAAATTTCCCTGACAGCTTCATGCAACATCATGAACTTCACAGAGACAGTGAAGAAGATTACCTCAGAGTACAACGCTATCTTGATCAGATGGGCCAATGGGCTGAGGAGTGGCAGTTGGAGTTTAATTTAGATAAATGTGAGGTGCTGCATTTTGAGAAAGCAAATCTTAGCAGAACTTATAGACTTAATGGTAAGGTCCCAGGGAGTGTTGCTGAACAAAGAGATCTTGGAGTAAAGGTTCATAGCTCCTTGAAAGTAGAGTCGCAGGTAGATAGGATAGTGAAGAAGGCACTTAGTATGCCTCCCTTTATTGGTCAGAGCATTGAGTATAGGAATTGGGAGGTCATGTTGAGGCTGTACAGGACATTGGTTAGGCCACTTTTAGAACATTGTGTGCAATTCTCATCTCCTTCCCATCAGAAGGATGTTGTGAAACTTGAAAGGGTTAAGAAAAGATTTATAAGGATTTATAAGGGTTGGAGGATTTGAGCTATAGGGAGAGGCTGAATAGGAAGGGGCTGTTTTCCCTTGAACATCTGAGGCTGCAAAAACAGGTGGCTTTTGGAATACTGCATTCAATTCTAGTTTCTCTGTTATTGGAAAGATGTTGTTAAACTTGAAAAGGTGTAGAAGAGATTGCCAGGGTTGGAGGGTTTGAGGCTGGGGCTATTTTCCCTTAAATAGGTTGAGGGCTGACCTTGTTGGGATTTATAAAATCATGAGGGGCGTGGATAGGGTGAATAGCCAAGGTCTTAATCCTAGGTTAGGAGAGTCCAAAGCTGGAGGGCATCAGTTTAAACTGAGGGGGGAAAGATTTAAAAGGGACCTTGGGGCAACTTTTTTACATAGAGAGAGGTGCATGTATGGAATGAGCTGCCAGAGGAATTGGTGGAGACTAGTACAATTACAACATTTAAAAGGCATTTGGATGGGTACATGAATAGGAAGGGATTAGAGGAATATGAAGCAAATACTGGTAAAAGGGACTAGATTAATTTAGGATATCTGGTCAGCATGGATGAGTTGGACCAAATAATCTATTTCCATGCTGTACAACTCTATGACTGTATAATATGTGGAAACTCTTTGGATAAAAAATAGTAGCAGGTAATAAAGTAGTTGTCCATCATACTTGGTATTTGGCAAAATTGTCCAGAATGCACGGATGATGCTTTGAAAATTTTGCCTGGTAAAGCGACAATTTTTAAATATTTCACTCAATGAAACCTTTAAACTATTGTTCCACAGCGTTGGCAATTATTGTTACAGTACCTCGGAGGTCATATTTTCCACAATCAAAATCTAACAACCTGTGTTTACAGATCACATTGCTTATACCTGGCTATATCACATCATACCGTACATCATCTGTGCTTCACTGCAGTGGCAATGACAGCTTTGTAACTTGGTGTAGACTTATTACACAAAATGTCAAGGAGTGAATGCCTCTTGCTATAGTTGTGAAACCTATTGTGCCATTATATGTTGCTCAAAATATCGTTTCAGGCAATGTTCCCAATAGTACTCTGAGCCTCGTAATATTTGCACAGTGCTGTTCTGTAGGTATGTCTAAGTGTGGCCATGAGGGTGCTATATTAGCTTAGTGGTTAGCACTGCTGCTTTACAGCACCAGGCACCTATGTTCAATTCCACCCTTGGGTGACTTTCTGGACTTTGCACATTCTTCCCATATCTGAGTGGATTTCCTCCACCTGCTCCGGTTTCCTCCCATAAATTACAAGTTAGATGGATTTGCCCTGCTAAATTGCCCACAGTGTCCATGAACGTGCAGGCTAACTGGATTAGCCATGGGAAATGCAGGATTACAGGAATAGGGAAGGATGGGAAGATCTTCGGAGGATGGGTGTGGACTAGATGGGCCAAATGGTCTGCTTCCATACTGTAGGGATTCTATGAAATCAATGTAATTGGAATAATGCAAATTGGAATAATGCAAAAGGATCGCCAGAATTACTGCTAAGAATTCTCACAGGACTATAATCCAGGTACCAGAGACTACGGATATCAAGATGGTTGCTCCTTTAAATAATATGTATTAATTTTCAATATGACATTTCTGTGGAATGAAATCACCTTTCCATTTATATAGTACTTTTTAAAAAAATGGTGTGTGATATAGAACCCAAATGACTGTACATTTTTCATTCTCACTAACACTCAACACTGGAGCCTCCCAAGATGCATACTCAGCCCTCTACTATTCTCACTATATACCCATGACTGCGTTGTCAAATATTAGACTAATGTCATTTACAAGTTTGCTGGTGACACCACCATAGTCGGTCGAATCTCAGATGGTGACGAAACAGACTACAGATGGGAGATGGAAGACCTGGAAAAATGGTGCACTGAGAACAACCTAGCTCTCAATGCCAGCAAAACCAAGAAACTCATTATTGACTTTCGGCGGGATGTTACTCATGCCCCCCTACACATTAACAGCACAGAAGTGGAATGAGTGGAGAATGTCAAGCTCCTGGGAGTGGTCATCAACAACAAGTTTTCTTGGACTCTTCATGTGGACGCACTGGTTACAAAGGCCCAACAACGGCTCTTCTTCCTCAAGCAGCTGAGAAACTTTGGCATGACAGCGAATATCCTTGCCAACTTTTATAGATGCGCCATTGAGAGCGTTCTGTCTGGATGTATCACCACCTGGCATGCAACTGTACCATTCAAGATCGGAGACAGTTACAGAGAGTGGCGAACTCGGCCCGGACAATCACAAAGACCACCCTCCCATCTATAGAGTCCATCTACCATACCCGCTTGTCAAGGAAAGGCCACCAGCAATCTCAATGATCCATCCCACCCTGGCAATGCTTTTCTACAACCTCTACCATCGGGCAGAACGTACAGAAGCCTGAACACACGCACCAGCCGGTTTCGTAACAGTTTGCACCCTACTGTTGTTTGAATACCAAATGGACTCTCAAACTCTTAGCATTCGCCTGTACCTGTGTTTTGGTTTTTGCCACTGTTTACCTATTACTTACTTATCTATGCTATTTAACTATGTGATCTGCCTGTATTGCTACAAGACAAAGCTTTTCACTGTGTCTTGGTACACGTGACAATAAATTCAATTCAATTCAATATTCCATCTAAAATTCTTTCAATGTCAGCAAGTTATAAAGCTCAGTCAGTGCCACCATAATGAAGCAGAATGTTGAAGGAAGGTTTAGAACATAGAACAATACAGCACAGAACAGGCCCTTCGGCCCACGACGTTGTGCTGAACATTTGTCCTAGCTTAAGCACCCATCCATGTACCTATCCAATTACCGCTTAAAGGTCACCAATGATTCTGACTCTGCTACTCCCAGAGGCAGTGCATTCCATGCCCCCACCACTCTCTGGGTAAAGAACCTACCCCTGACATCCCCCCCATACCTTCCACCCTTCACCTTAAATTTATGTCCCCTTGTAACACTCTGTTATACCCGGGGAAAAAGTTTCTGACTGTCTACTCTATCTATTCCTCTGATCATCTTATAAACCTCTATCAAGTCACCCCTCATCCTTCGCCCTTCCAATGAGAAAAGGCCTAGCACTCTCAACCTATCCTCGTACGACCTATTCTCCATTCCAGGCAACATCTGGTAAATCTTCTCTGCACCCTCTCCAAAGCTTCCACATCTTTCCTAAAGTGAGGCGACCAGAACTGCACACAGTACTCCAAATGTGGCCTAACCAAGGTCCTGTACAGCTGCAACATCACTTCACGACTCTTGAATTCAATCCCTTTGCTAATGAACGCTAATACACCATAGGCCTTGTTACAAGCTCTATCACCTGAGTGGCAACTTTCAAAGATCTATGAACATAGACCCCAAGATCCTTATGCTCCTCCACCTTACTAAGAACCCTACCATTAACCCTGTATTCCGCATTCTTATTTGTCCTTCCAAAATGGACAACCTCACACTTGACAGGGTTGAACTCCATCTGCCGCTCCTCAGCCCAGCTCTGCATCATATCTAAGTCCCTTTGCAGCCGACAACAGCCCTCCTCACTATCCACAACTCCACCAATCTTTGTATCATCTGCAAATTTACTGACCCACCCTTCGACTCCCTCTTCCAAGTCATTAATTCCAAGTCACAGGTTTCCTGTGTCACAGCCAGGTAAGAAGTGAAATGGCATGTAAGCATAGGCTATTGAATTTTGATTGTAGCAAACATAGCCTCATATTGCAGCAATAATTTACAACACTAGCAAAATGTACTTTTGTAAACTGATTGCTTAAAAAGAGGCAAAAGTGTAAAAGGGACATAAAGAAAATGTCAGATATCCAGTACACATCTCAAGAAATCTCCCACCTTTCTTGCTCCTGTGCTCTCCTGAAATGGCCTCAATACAGCTGTGATATTCTCCCTGATCAGTAACATAACTCCTCCACCTCTTTTAAATCCCTCTCTATCAGGCATAAAACATCTAAAATCCAGAACATTAAGCTGCCAATCTTGTCCCTCTCTCAACCAAGTCTCTGTAATAACTACAACATAATAGCTAATCCAAGTAAAAAGTTCATCTGTTTTACCTGTCACACTGTTTGCATTTAAACAAATACACCTCAGACCGCCAGTCCTGCTATGTTCAGTAACCTCTCCCTAGGGTCTGTTCTTCCTCTTACTCCAACTGGCCGGAGTCTCTGACTTCATCTTGGTCATTTTACTTACTGACTTACTGCTCTGGTTTGCACTTTCCTACCACACTAATTTAAAGCATCCCGAGGGGAACGAGTAAACCTCCTTGCTGTGATAGTGGGAGACAGTAAGGTCTGCCGATACTGGAGATCAGAGTTGAAAGTGTGTTGCTGAAAAAGCACAGCAGGTCAGGAAATATCCAAGGAGCAGGAAAATCTACATTTCGGGCCAGAGTCCTTCATCAGGAATGAGGCTGGGAGCCTCAGGGGTGGACAGATAAATGGGAGGGGGTGGGGCTGGGGAGAAGGTAGCTGACAGTGCAATAGGTGGATGGAGGTGGGGATAAAGATGATAGGTCGGAGAGGAGGGTGGAGCGGATAGATGGGAATGAGGATTGGCAGGTGGGACAGGTCATTAGGGCGGTGCAGAGCTGGCAGGTTGTAACTGGGGTAAGGTGGGGGGAGGGGAAAAGAGGAAACTGGTGCTGTCCACATTGATGCCCTGGGGTTGAAGGGTCCTGAGGCGGAAGATAAAGCATTTTGCCTCCAGGCATCGGGGGGGGGGGGTGAGGGAGTAACGATGGAGGAGGCTCAGGACCTGCATGTCCTTGGGAGAGTGGGAGGGAGAGTTGAAATGTTCGGCCATGGGGCGGTAGGGTTGATTGGTGTGGGTGTCCTTAGGAGAAGGCATCCAGTCTCTCCAATGTAGTGGAGATCACATCAGGAGCAACGGATACAACAAATGACATGTGTGTAAGTGCAGGTGAAACTTCGATAGATGAGGAAGGCTCCTTTGGGGCCTTGGACGGAGGTAAAGGGTGAGGGGAAGGAGATGTGGGTGCATATTTTGCAATTCCTGTGGTGGCAGGGGAAGGTGCCAGGAGGGAAGGGTGGCTTGTTAGATGGCATGGACCTGATCAGGTAGTCGCGGACAAAACGTTATTTGCGAAAAGCACAAATGAGTGGGGAGTGAAATATATCCCTGGTGTTGGGATCCATAGAGTCATAGAGATGTACAGCACGGAACAGACCGTTCGGTCCAACCTGTCCATGCCAACCAGACATCCCAACCCAATTCTAGTCTGACCTGTCAGCAGCCGGCCCATATCCCTCCAAACTCTTCCTATTCATATACCCATCCAAATGCCTTTTAAATGTTGCAACTGTACCAGTCTCCACCACTGCCTCCAACAGCTCATTCCATACATGTATCACCCTCTGCGTGAAAACGTTGCCCCTTAGATCTCTTTTATATCTTTCCCCTCTCAACCTAAACCTATGCCCTCTAGTTCTGGACTCCCCACCCCAGGGAAAAGACTTCAGCTATTTACCCTATCCAAGCCCCTCATAATTTTGTAAACCTCTATGAGGTCACCCCTCAGCCTCCAATGCTCCAGGGAAAACAGCCCCAATCTATTCATCCGCTCCCTATAGCTCAAATCCTCCAACCTGGGCAACATCCTTGTAAATCTTTTCTGAACCCTTTCAAGTTTCACAACCTTTCCGATAGGAAAGAGACAGGAATTGCATGCAATATTCCAATGGTGGCGTAACCAATGTCCTGTACAGCCGCAACATGACCTCCCAATTCCGGTATTCAATACTCTGACCAATAAAGGAAAGCATACCAAACGCCTTCTTCATTATCCTATCTACCTGCGACTCCACTTTCAAAGAGCTATGAACCTGAACTCCAAGGTCTCTTTGTTCAGCAACACTCCCCAGGTCCTTACCACTAAGTGTATAAGTTCTGCTAAGATATGCTTTTCCAAAATGCACCACCTCACATTTATCTGAATTAAACTCCATCTGCTACTTCTCAGCCCATTGGCCCATTTGATCAAGATTCTGTTGTAATCGGAGGTAACCTTCTTCGCTGTCTACTAGACCTCCAATTTTGACGTCAGCTGCAAACTTACTAACTATACTTCTCATGCTCACATCCAAATAATTTACATAAATAGTCACAGGTGAGGTGGCAGAAGACTGGAAGCTGGCTAACATGGTGCCACTGTTTAAGAAGGGTGATAAGGACAAGCCAGGGAACTATAGATCAGGTGAGCCTGATGTCGGTGGTGAGCAAGTTGTTGGAGGGAATCCAGAGGGACAGAGCGTACATGTATTTGGAAAGGCAAAGACTGATTAGGGATAGTCAACATGGCTTTGTGCATGCGAAATCATGTCTCACAAACTTGATTGAATTTTTTGAAGAAGTAACAGGGGACTGATGAGGGCAGAGAGGTAGATGTGATCTATATGGACTTCAGTTAAGGCGTTCGACAAGGTCCCCCATGGGAGACTGGTTAGCAAGGTCAGATCAAGTCACAGACCCTTCGGTCCAACCATCCATGCCGACCAGATATCCCAACCCAATCTAGCCCCACCTGCCAGCACCCGGCCCATATCCCTCCAAACCCTTCCTATTCATATACCCATCTAAATGCCTCTTAAAAGTTACAATTGTACCAGCCTGCACCACTTCCTCTGGCAGGAATTGGAGGTGTAGTGGACAGCCAAGAACGTTACCTCAGATTACAACAGGATCTTGACCAGATGGGCCAATGGGCTGAGAAGTGGCAGATGGTGCATTTTGGGAAAGGAAATCTTAGCAGGACTTATACACTTAATGGTAAGATCCTAGGGAGTGTTGCTGAACAAAAAGACCTTGGAGTGCAAGTTCATAGCTCCTTGAAAGTGGAGTCACAGGGAGATAGAATAGTGAAGAAGGCATTTGGTATGTTTTCTTTTATTGGTCAGAGTATTGAGTAGAGGAGTTGGGAGGGCATGTTGCGGCTGTACAGGACATTGGTTAGGCCACTGTTGGAATATTGTGTGCAATTCTGGTCTCCTTCCTATCGGAAAGACGTTCAGAAAAGATTTACAAGGATGTTGCCAGGGTTGGAGGATTTGAGCTATAGGGAGAAGCTGAATAGGCTGGGGCTGTTTTCCCTGGAGCGTCAGAGGCTGAGGGGTGACCTTATAGAGGTTTACAAAATTATGAGGGGCTTGGATAGGATAAATAGACAAAGTCTTTTCTCTGGGGTCGGGAAATCCAGAACTAGAGGGCATAGGTTTAGGGTGAGAGGGGAAAGATATAAAAGAGACCTAAGGGGCAACTTTTTCACACAGAGGGTGGTACATGTATAGAATGAGCTGAGAGAGGCAGTGGGGGAGGCTGGTACAATTGCAACATTTAAAAGGCATTTGGATGGGTATATGAATAGGAAGGGTTTGGAGGGATATGGGCTGGTTGCTGCCGATTGGGTTGAGATATCCAGTCGGCATGGACTGGTTGGACCAAAGGGTCTGTTTCCCTGCTGTACATCTCTATGACTCTAAATGATGAAAAGTAGTGGACCGAGCACTGATTCTTGTGGCACTCCACTGGTCACAGGCTTCCAGTCTGAAAAACAACCCACCAACACCCTCTGTCTTCTACCTTTGAGCCAGTCTTGTATCCAAATGGCTAGTTCTCCCTGTATTCTGTGAGATCTAACCTAACTAACCAGTCTCCCATGGGGAACCTTGTCGAACACCTTACTGAAGTCCATATAGATCACATCTACCGCTCTGCCCTCAACAATCCTCTTTGTTACTACTTCAAAAAACTCAATCAAGTTTGATCCATTTGAAGGTGGCAGAAATGTCGGTGGATGATGCAATTTATGCGGAGGTTGGTTGGGTGGAAGTTGAGGACCAGGGGGTTTCTGTCCTTGTTGCAGTTGGAGGGGTGGGGTTCAAGGGCAGAGGTGCAGGATGTGGATGAAATGCATCTTGGGAGGGGAAATTTCAGTGTTAAAAGGAGGCGGCCATCTGGTGAGTTCCGAGGTGGAACTGGTCCCCCTGAGAGCAGATGCATGGAGGTGGATGAATTGGGAATACACGATAGCATTTTTGCAGGAGGTAGGGTGGGAGGAGGTATAATCCAGGTAGCTGTGGGAGTCGGTGGGTTTGAAAGAAATGTCAGTGTTGAGTCAGTCCTCGTGGAAGGAGAGGTCGAGGAAGGGGAGGGGAGTGTCAGAGATGGTCCAGGTGAATTTAAGGTCAGGGTGTAATGTGTTGGTGAAAGCATGAGGTGGCGCTGATGCAGTCATCAATGTAGCAGAGGTAGAGGTGGGAAGTGGTGTCAGTGTAACTCTGGAATGTGATATTGGGGCCCCTCAATTCAGGTGCAACCCGCCCTCTTGCACAGGTTCCACCTACCCTGGAAGACATCCCAATGATCCATGTCTCCTTCCTACACCAGTACTTTAGCCTTGTATTTAACTTTAGTATCTTCCTATTCCAAGCCTCACTGGCACATGGCACAGGATGTGATCCTGAGATTACAACCCTGGAGGTTCTGCTTTTCAACTTCCTACCTAATTCCCTTTGCAGGACCTCATCTCTCTTTCTGCCTATGTTGTTAGCACTAACATAGACCACAACCTCCAGGTACTCACCCTCCCCTTTCAGAATATCATGTGCCTGCTCAGACACATCTTTGATCCTAGCACCAGGGAGGCAACACACCATGTGAAGTCTTGCTTGCAGTCACAGAAATGCCTAGCTGGGCTCCTGAGTACAGAGTACCCTATCACTCCCTCTCTTCTACATTTCAACCCTCTCTGCTGTACAACAGTGCCTGTCATGGTGCCAATGATCTATCTGCTGCATTCCCCTGAAAAGCTATTCTCCCCAACAGTATCCAAAATAGTATTACAGTTTGAGAGGGAAATGGCCACTGTGGCCTCTTGCACTACCTTTCAATGCTAACTCATTTTCCTGATGGTCACCCAACTCTTCTCTGTCTGAATATCCCTTACTGGTGGTGTGACCAGCTCGCTAAATGACATTCTCAGCCTCATGGATGCTTCATAGTGAGTCCATCCACAGGTCCAGCCACCCCAACACTGGAACTGTCCCTGGTTTCCGACATTACAGGAGGAGCATTCCATGGATCCAAATTCTCCTGCCATTGTGAATCTTATTAAGTAAATCACCCTACTCCAGAAAATGATTGCATAGTCTAATCCACTAGTCACCAAACTCAGGTCTGTTAGTACTGCTCTCTATTCCTAGCAGACTGCAACTACAAAATGTAAATACTGTATCTCTCTCCAGATAATGGTCACTCAGTCTGTAAGTCTGATTCCTGAGTAACTAAGCCTATGTCACTTTCTGCATCATCACGTCACCTCTAAAGCTCCACCCCTATATTTAACTCTATGTTCACACTGATTAACTCTGCTCCTCAGATATTTATCCCACTGCCTCAGGTTCTCTCTCTTTTGCTGTTGATGTCACAGCTTGGACTGACCTCCAAATGTTACCATGGTTACTTGTTGTTGATTTATTATTCTTTTTGGGAACAATGGATCGCTTGAATCAATGTTAATTTCATAGTCTGCGAGTTGGTGTCATCACATCTTCCTCATCAGTCTACAGTGAAGAAGCAGCTTCTCTTGTGGCACTTACATGTCTGTGGTTGGGATAACAGCTTATTTTTCATGTTCATCATGCTTCACACATGTTCCGGGTTGCTACGTGGGTTGACTCTTGCTGAGGGTGTTGAATGCTTGCACTGTGATCCACTTTCCAATATTCAGCTGTGGCAATGATTTGGCTTTTTTTTAAAATCAAAGTATGATTTAGGTTTCTGTCATTTCACTTAGATTTTGTCACTCCCATTACTACTTCTGGCTTCAGAAGTTGTTTTGTTCCTAGAAGTCTTGTTGATTTCTAATGGGTCTGACATGACACCTGAATTAGCCTTAATTAGCCTTAATAAAAGTTAGACCAAAAGTAAAGTAAAACTCAGTGGAGTATTGTGACATTACCACATGATACTCAGCCTGAAGGGATGTGCGTTCTTTATATACTTCTGAAGACTTAGAGATTGCATAAAGGAGTCTAATTGAGATAGACGTTGTGCTAACCATGCCAATTTCTCTTTCCTAAGTGTATTCTTATGTGCTGCATAAGAAATTATTTCACCCCTGATGAATGGCTTCAGGGTTTCCTACAGCAAGGAAGCTGTAATGTCTGGGGTTTTGTTAATTTTTTTATTAAAATCTATCCGCTAAGAGACAAAATTAACAAAATATTCCTCTAAGAGTAAGCGTGTATAGAGACGCCAAAGTGGGTGTGTATTAAGAAACTTCTGAAAGCGAACATTAAAGAGATAGATGCATGGTCTGATTAAACAATTGAATCAGTTTTGCAACCAGAAATGGATGTGAGCAGTCTATCATCCACCAAAAATAAATCAATACGTGTAAAAGTGTGGTGAACATGCCAAAAAAATTTCCCTTTTAGACGGATGAAAGAACCGCCAGGGATCAACAATATTAAACTCCTCCATAAAAGTCTTAATTATTTTAGCAGATTTGTACTGGGTACTTGGAACAGAGGAACTACGGTCTAAGTGAGGATTCAACCAACAGTTAAAATCTCCACCCAAGATTAACTGGTGTGAAGATAAATTCAGTTTCATTGAAAGGAATCGTCTGAAAAAGCCTCATCGCCCCAGTTGGGAGTATAAACATTAGCCAAGATTATATCAATGTCAAAAATCTGTCCAGTAATAATAACAAATCTGCCAGTATAGACAGAGATAGTTTAAGCATGGACGAAAGAAACAGATGTACATAAAAGAATAGCAACTGTTCTAGATCTGCTCGAAAAGGAGGAAAAATACACTTTCCAATCCAACCTTGTTTCAACTTAGGACTATCTATATTTTTCAAGTGGGTTTCTTGTAAATAAATTATATGGGCATTAAGATAGCGTATGTAAAACCTTACTGTATTTACTTGGGTTGTTCAGGCCTTTACAATCAGACTGGCAAATTTAAAATCCTACCAAAGGTGGTGAAGCATTGAATTGTGTCAAATGTAATAATCACACATAAAATCCCAAATAATAGATAAACAAATGTAAACCTTGTAAAAGTGAGGTATGTGCCACACCGCCCTCCCTATCCCCATCAGAACAAAACAAACTCCACCACCTGCCATAGCAGTATCCCCCCCAAATGGAATACCTGCCCACCAACCCCTCCTCTCCCAGCAGAAGCACCCTCTAAATTGGGTGCATGCTCTCTTCGCCCATAGTAAAAAAATTACTGTCATGTTTTGTGGCTCAAGCAAACTACACGGCAACCTCGGGGAATGTAAAAATTAACTGTAAAAAAACTACGAAGCAAAAATGAGTAAAAGTATAAATGTAATAAAAATATGCACTATATATAGTTAAACAATTAAACTCGACATTCTTTGGTACCAGTAGAGCAACCTTGCGACAAAATAAAGTCTTGAGTAAGAAAACATGCACTTTTTGGTGAATGAAGTCAAATGTACAAAGAATACCAGATCCAAGTCTGTAAACATGGCATACCGTCGATCCTCATCTCCAAAGTGGGAAATGTAGTCTTTGTCCGTGGTAGCATAAAACTAATGTCCAATCGGCCTAGTTAGGCCCAACCATCGATCCGGCTCTGGAACTACAATAGGTCATCAAACCTATGAGTTAGGTTCCTCAGCAAGATAATATGTAATATCACTGGATAACGAAGGTCAAATTTAACATTAGGACATGAGTTTAGCTCCTTCTTTATATTGGCAAAAGCCACATGCTGCTTAGTCACAGTCAGGGTAAAATCTGTAAAAATGTATACTCTTTTTCCATTATATTCAAGAGAAGAAGCATCTCCAGCACAGCACAGAATGTGATTTCTCATTTGAAACTGGTTCATCCTGACGACCATCAGGCAAAAAAATTTGCCTTCTTTCAGTTTAGTACGCAGTGTGCGATGAGCCCTATCCAACATGGGTTTAGCCTCAAGTCTGAGCAAGTCCTGTAAAAGTTGTCCCATAAAGTTCCCTCCAATCCCACAACTCGAATATTATTCCATCTGCAGTGGGCTTCCAAGTCTTCACATTTCTTAGTCAGAGACTCAACTGTAGCAGATAACACAGTAACATTAGATTGGAGGCTAGTTATCTGGTTATTGTGCTTGTTAGCTGAACATTTGCCCTGCATTGTGAAGCAACATTTTCCTCCAATGGCTTCAGAGCAGGTGTTACCTCCTTTTTCACCATCTCTGAAATTATAGATTCAAACTTGGTAATGATTTTGGCCCACATATCGTCCATTAATGCTATATGGTGTGGCTTCATTAGTATCTGGCTTCTCCAGAGACTCAGGCTCAGGCGAATGGTGCAGCCTAGCACGACTGGACTTGGCTGACTCAATTTTCATTCGAAAAGTCACCATTTGAAAGGATACAGGTAAATGGGTTGTGTTTAGAAATAAATAGCCAACTGAGTGTAGAGGGCATGTAACGACCAAATTTAAGAAACAAAACATAAATTTACTACCTTCTTGAGGAGCAACCCCAAACAATGTCCTACATTGACCATGCCGTTGGTCACAAGGTCTTGGTGGAAATCCCATCTCCTGCAATTTCCAGTTTCTGAGTGGAGCCTGGAGGAGCTTCTTCCTCTCCCAGAGATGTCCGCTGACCTGCCGGGAGATTGTTTTTTTCCTGCCGTTTTTCCTCGGTCTCTCCAGGTCTTCACTTAGTATCTCCAACCCCACCATCCTTGGCACCGTGAGGTGGATAAAGCGAGTGGAAGAGGCAGGTTGAGAGGGCTGGAACCATGAGTCTTTTATTTCTGTGTTCCTGTGATACACTTCACAACACGACAATTATTGCTATGATATCTCAGAGGTTATGCTTTCTGCAATCAAAGTCCAATGGCCTTTGCAAGAGACCTTTCCTTAACAGCTGCTTCTTTGTAATGGCAATGACTAACTTTATAACCTTCTGAAAGCTTACTGACACAAAACTCCAGAAGTTGAATTACTCTTTCTATAAGTTGTGAAATCTATTGTGTCGATAAGCTTTGTTCAAAGTTAATTAGTTTTGCTAGGAGAAAATGAGGATTGCAGATCAGAGTTGAGAGTGTAGTGCTAGAAAAGCACAGTAGGTCAGGCAGCATCCAAGGAGCAAGAAAATCGACGTTTTGGGCATAAGCCTTCCTGATGAAGAGCTTGTGCCTGAAATGTCGATTCTCCTGCTTCCTCGGATGCTGCTTGACCTGCTGTGCTTTCCCCCCTTAATTAGTTTTGCTACCTTTCTATTCCGCCACAGCTCTGAAAATATATTCTGTTTTAAAAATCGCAATTAAATTGCTTTCCACTGGACTCCCATGCAGTACATTCCAGACCCAACCTACTTGCTGCATTTAAAAAATGCTTTTCCTCATTTTTATGTCTGGTTCTTTTGCCAATTACCACAAATTGGAGTCCTCTGGACCTTGACACTACTGGTATAAGATGTTTCTTTCCCTAACTCTGACCAGAATATGATTTTGAACATGTCAAACTAACTGCCTCTCAACCTCTCTTCTCTAAGGAGAACAGCCTCAGATTCTTTTAACCAAACACAGAATGCTGGAGATACTCAGCAGGGCTAGCAGCATCTGTGGCGAAAGAAACAATGTTATCATTGAGAGTCCAGTATGATTCTTCATTAGCACTAAAATATACTTTAGACAGAGGCAGTTAATTCGAGTTCAGGATGTGCATGTTCCTGTGAAAATTTGCACAATCCAGGCATCTTGGAAGACAAGAGATATTGAGAGGTAAAAACAATGACTGCAGATGCTGGAAACCAGATTCTGGATTAGTGGTGCTGGAGGAGCACAGCAGTTCAGGCAGCATCCGAGGAGCAGTAAAATTGACATTTCGGGCAAAAGTCCTTCATCAGGAATAAAGGCAGAGCACCACCAGACACTTGGAGGAAGAACGCCTCATCTTCACCACCAGACGCCTGGAGGAAGAATGCCTCATCTTCCGCCTCGGAACACTTCAACCCCAGGGCATCAATGTGGACTTCAACAGTTTCCTTATTTCCCCTTCCCCCAACTCACCCTAGTTCCAAACTTCCAGCTCAGCACTGTCCCCATGACTTGTCCTACCTGGCAATCTTCTTTTCCACCTATCCACTCCACCCTCCTCCCTGACCTATCACCTTCATCCCCTCCCCCACTCACCTATTGTACTCTATACTACTTTCTCCCCACCCCCACCCTCTTCTAGCTTATCTCTCCATCCTTCAGGCTCTCTGCCTTTATTCCTGATGAAGGGCTTTTGCCCGAAACGTCCATTTTACTGCTCCTCGGATGCTGCCTGCACTGCTGTGCTCTTCCAGCACCACTAATCCAGAAAGAGATATTGAGAGCATAGTCAGAAAGAAAAATGAGGCATTTGTAAGGTTTAGGAAACTGAAGACAGACAGAATCCTTGAAGAATACAAAGATAGCAGGAAAGAACTCAAATAAGGACTTAGGAGGGTAAATGGGGCCATGAAATATCTTTGGCAAACAGGATTAAGGAAAATCCAAGGAGCAAGAGGGTAGCTAGGGAAAGGGAGGTCCACTCAAGGACAAATGAGGGAATCTGTGTGTGGAGCCAGAGGAAGTAAGTGAGGTCCTCAACAAATACTTTGCATCGGTATTCACAAAAGAGAAAGATATGGTGGATGGTGAATCTTGGGAGAGGCATGTTAATATTCTAGGGTATATCAATATAAAAAAGGTGTTGGGTGTTTTTGAAAAACCTTAAGCTAGACAAGCCCCAGGATCTAGACCAGATTGCTGATGGAGGCAGGTGAGGAAATTGTCGGAGCCTTAATTGAAATCTTTGTACCCCCTTTAGTCGCAGAAGAAGTCCCAGAAGACTGGAGAATAGTCAATGTTGTTCCTTTGTTCAAGAAGGGCAACATGGATAATTCGGGAAATTATAGGCCAGTGAGCCTTATGCCAGTGGTAGGGAAATTATTGGAGAAGATTCTTATGGATGAGATTTACTCACATTTGGCAAAATAGACATATTAATGATAGGAAGCATGACTTTGTGCAGGGGAAGTCATGTCTCACAAACTTGACTGAGTTTTTTGAGGAAGTGACAAAGATGATTGATGAGTACAGAAGTTGGGACATCATGCTACAGCTATACAAGGCTCCGGTAAGGCCAAATTTCAAGCACTGTGTACAATTCTGGGGTTGCTGTACTAAATGAAGGACGTTATTAAACTGGAAATGGTTCAAAAACATTTAGAAGGATGTTACTGAGACTGGAAGGTTTGACTTATAAGGAGAGACTTTATAATCTGGGACTTTTTTCCCTGGAATCTAGCAGGGTGTGGGGTGACCTTTGAGGTTTATAAAATCATGAGGGGCATAGATAAGGTGAATAGCCAGGGTAGGGGAGTCCAAAACTAGAAGGCATAAGTTTAAGGTGAGAGGGGAAAGATTTAAAAGGGACCTGAGGGGCAACTTTTTCACATAGAGTGTGATATATAAATGGAATGAGCTGCCAGAGAAACTGGTTGAGGCGGATACAATTATAACATTTAAAAGACATTTGGACAGGTACGTACTTGGGAAAGGCCAAATGCAGGCAAATGGGACTGGTTCAGTTTGGATGGGTGGGCTGAAGGGCCGGTTTCCGTGCTGTATGACTGTATGAGTGCAGGGTGGTAGATGCTGTCTATATGGACTTTAAGCAAGGCTTTTGACAGGGTCCCTCATGGCAGAGTGATACAAAAGGTTAAGCCACATGGGCTCCTTGGTGAATTGGTAAGATGGAACAGAACTAGCTTAGTCATAGAAGACTGACAGTAGCGGTAGAAGGGTGTATTTCAGAATTGACATCTACGACCAGCGGTGTTCACAGGGATCAGTACTGGGACCCTCTTAAACAATTTGGAGGAGAATATAAGTGGCCTTATTAGTAAGTTTGTGGAGAATTACCAGAGCATATAGGTAGGCTAGAGACTTGGGCAGAGAAATGACAGATGTAGTTTAATCCAGTCAAATGTGAGATGATGCATTTTGGAAGATCTAATTCAGGAGGGAAGTATATTGTAAACAGCAGAATCCGTAATAGCGTCAACATACAGATGGGTCTCGGTGTACAGGTCCACAGTTCCTTGCAAGTGGCAGCATAAGTGGATAAGGTGATTAATAAGTCATATAGTATGCTTGTTTTCAGGACATAGAGTATAAAGATTGACAAATCATGTTGCAGCTGTACAGAACTTCAGTTAGGCTACATTTAGAACATTATGTCCAGCTCTGGTCACCACCTTACCAGAAGAATTTGGAGGCTTTGGAGAGGGTACAAAAATGGTTTACTAGGAGGGTATTAGTAATGAGAAATGATTGTACGAACTTGATTTATCTTCACTTGAATGCTGAAGGAAGAGGGATGACCTGATAGAAGTTTACAAAATTGAATGGAATTGAATTGAATTGAATTAGATTTATCATCTCATGTTGTCACATGAGTAGAGTGAAAACGTTACAAGACACCACTTATGGTGCCATCTAAGGTACAAAGGTACCTATATACAGAATTTTAGTACAAAACAGAAAAATAAAGTTTAAAAAGTTAAACATAACAGTCCTTCTTAGTAAAAGATAGAAGAACAAAGAAACATAGTTAACAGTTTAACAGTTCTTTAGAGACCACAATTTCCCTTCCCACGTGGTTAAAGATGCCCTCCAACGCATCTCGTCCACATCCCGCACCTCCGCCCTCAGACCCCACCCCTCCAATCGTAACGAGGACAGAACGTCCCTGGTGCTCACCTTCCACCCTACCAACCTTCGCATAAACCAAATCATCCGCCGACATTTCCACCAGCTCCAAACAGACCCCACCACCTGGGATATATTTCCCTCCCCACCCCTTTCCGCCTTCTGCAAAGACCGTTCCCTCCGTGACTACTTGGTCAGGTCCACGCCCCCCCTATAACCCACCCTCCCATCCTGGCACTTTCCCCTGCCACCGCAGGAACTGTAAAACCTGCGCCCACACCTCCTCCCTCACCTCTATCCAAGGCCCTAAAGGAGCCTTCCACATCCAAAGTTTTACTTGCACATCCACTAATATCATTTATTGTATCCGTTGCTCCTGATGCGGTCTCCTCTACATTGGGGAGACTGGGTGCCTCCTAGCAGAGCGCTTTAGGGAACATCTCCGGAACACCTGCACAACCAACCACACCGCCCCATGGCCCAACATTTCAACTCCCCCTCCCACTCTGCTGAGGACATGGAGGTCCTGGGCCTCCTTCACCGCCGCTCCCTCACCGCCAGACGCCTGGAGGAAGAACGCCTCATCTTCCGCCTCGGAACACTTCAACGCCAGGGCACCAATGTGGACTTCAACAGTTTCCTCATTTCCCCTTCCCCCATCTCATCCTAGTTCTAAACTTCCAGCTCAGCACTGTCCCCATGGCTTGTCCGGACTTGTCCTACCTGCCTATCTCCTTTTCCACCTATCCACTCCACCCTCTCCTCCCTGACCTATCACCTTCATCCCCTCCCCCACTCACCCATTGTACTCTATGCTACTTTCTCCCCACCCCCACCCTCCTCTAGCTTATCTCTCCACGCTTCAGGCTCACTGCCTTTATTCCTGATGAAGGGCTTTTGCCCGAAAAGTCGATTTCGAAGCTCCTTGGATGCTGCCTGAACTGCTGTGCTCTTCCAGCACCACTAATCCAGAGACAGTCCATTAATGCCAAGCCATGCTAGGCTCGCAATCCTCACAAGGGCTTGATATCCCCCTTGCTCTCATCTCAGGCTGCCTACTATTGCTGCTTTGCAGCTTGTTCTTGCACCCACTCTTACTGCCAGCTGCCCACAGCTGCCTGCTCCCTCTCTCGCCACTGGCCTCCCGGGGCTGCCTGCTCCCATTCTTGCTGCCAGCCATCTGGGGCTGCCTGCTCCCACTCTCATTGCCTGTTGCCTGGAGCTGTCTGCTCCCATTCTTGCTGCCAACTGCCCAGGACAGCCTGCTTCCACTCTCATCGCTGGCCTCCCGGGGCTGCCTGCTCCCAGTCTCTGCCGGCTTCCTGCTCTCACTCTCACCACTGGCCACCCAGGGCTACCTCCAACTTGGGAGCAGCTGCCTGCTGTCACCACAGGATGCTTCAGGCTGCATGTTCCTGCTCTCACCGTCACTTGGGGGGACTGCCATTGATGCCAGGGACCTCTCTCAGCATCATATTGGGCTCGCCTCCCTGAACTAGCTTAATTTCCTTCGCAACCATCTTTTCCAAGCTCCTCACAAACTTGCACTCACGTAAGATAAGTAAATTAAAATAATGAAAGGCATGGATAGAATTGGCAGTCAGAGTCTTTTTCCCAAAGTAGGAATGTCAATTACTAGGAGACACTGGTTGACGGTTGAAGAGGGGGCACGTTTAAAGGACGTGAGATGCACGCTTTTTACATAGAGTGTGGATAAGTGCTTGCAATGTGCTGTCAGAAGAAGTGGCGGAGGGGGATACAATAATAATGTTTAAGAAGCATCTTGAAAGATATCTAAATAGGCAATTAATAGATGGACATGGTCATGTAGAGAAAAAGTATTTTTTTAGTTTCGAAAGACATCATGGATTGGTGCAGTCTTTGTGGACCAAAGGGCCTGTTCCTGTTCTTTGCATTCTTTGTTTGTGGTTTTGAGGCCTTGGACAGTGAGGTGAGTGGGCATGTGTTACATCTTCTGCGATTGTTTGGGAAGGTACTAGCGGAGAATGAGGAAGTGTTTGAAGTGATGAAGAAGTCGATCATGATATCACACAGGGTATGGTTCATGCAGGATGCTGTCAGTGGAAGGGAAGGGAAAACACATTTGGTGTTGGAAATGAGAAGGATGAATCCATTGAATGCCAAGTCTAATGGGTTGGAAAGTAAGGACAAGAGGAATCCTATCAATGTCGGGAAAGGAGAGGAAGGGGTAAGGGCAAAAGTGTGGGCAATGGGTCAGACACAGATGAAAGCTCTGTCAACCCTAATGGGGAGGTATCCTCGGTTGGGGAAAAGGTTGTGTCGGAAGCAGCTGGCTGGAAAGTGACATTTTCAAATCAGATCCAATGAGACAGAGGAACTGAAAGAAAGGAGTGGAATCCTTGTAGGAAGCAGTGTGTTAGGTGGTGTTGTCGAGGTAACCATGGGAGCTTGTTATGGATATTAATGCACAGTATATTCCCAGAAATGGAAACAGTGACATCAAGAAAGGGAATGGAAGAGTCAGAGATGGACTAGGAGAAAAATAGAAATTGAATCAAAACTGATTAAATTTTTCCAATTGCAGATGACAGCAAAAAGCAGCACTAAAAATATCATTGTATCAGAAAAAAGTTTATGGTAGGGCCTGAGTAAAACTGGAACAAGGAATGTTCCACATACCCCACAAAGATACAGACGTAGCTGGGAACCATGTGGGTAGCCACGGCCACACCTTTGACTTGGAGAAGGTGAGAGGAATTAAAGGAGAGTTGTTCTGAGTGAGAATGAGCTCAGTCAGGCAAACGAGGCTGGTGGTGGACAGAGATAGTAAAGGCCACTTTTCAAGGAAGCAGACAGTCTTCAGACCATCCTGAGAGATGGATGTACAGGATTGCACCTCCCTGGTGCAGAGCCGATAGGACCAGAAAACTGGAAGAATCAAGAATGTAAATGGGAACAGACTGAACAAGGGGGAGAATAAAAGGTAGAAATAAGTTCAGTGGGACAGGTACAGGTTGAAATGGTGGGTCTGTCTCTTTGTGGATTTTAGGAAGGAGGTAGAAGTTGGCTCTACAGGATTGGGGTATTCTGTGATGGGAAGCTGCGGAAGGGAGATCTCCAGAGGAGATAAGGTTCATGAGAGTCCTGGAAACTTGAGTCTGATGTTCAATAGGAGGGTCATGATCCAGGGGAGGTAGGAGGAAATGTCTGAGAGTTCACACTTAGTCACTGGAAGGTAGAGTCAAGATTAAAGTGGTGCTGGAAATGCATAGCAGGTCAGGCAGCATCTGAGGAGCAGGAAAATTGATAGTTCGGGCAGGAGCTCTTCATCAGGAATGAGGCTGGAGGCCTCGGGGATGGAGAGATAAATGGGAGGGGGTGAGGCTGGGAAGAAGGTAGTTGAGAGTACAATAGGTGGATGGAGGAAGGGATAAAGGTGATAGGTCAGAGAGGAGGGTGGACTGGATAGGTGGGAATGAAGATTGATAGGTGGGACAGTCATGAGGATGGTGCTGAGCTGGAAGTTTAGAACTGGCGTAAGATGGGGGGAGGGGAAATGAGGAAAATGGAGAAGTCCACATTGATACCCTGGGGTTAACGGATTCCAAGGCGGAAAATGAGGCGTTATTCGTTCAGGTGTCGGGTAATGAGGGAGTGGCAGTGGAGGAGACCCAGGATCTGCATGTCCTTGGCAGAATGGGAGGGGGAGTTGAAATGTTCAGCCACGGGGTGGTGGGGTTTATTGGTGCGGGTGTCCTCGAGATGTTCCCTGAAGCGCTCTACGAGAAGGCATCCAGTCTCCCCAATGTAAAGAAGACCACATCGGGAACAATGGATGCAATAAATGACATTTGTGGAAGTGCAGGAGAAACTTTGATGGATATGGAACGCTCCTTTGGAGCCTTGGATAGAGATGAGGGGGGAGGTGTGGGTGCAGGTTTTGCAATTCCTGCGGGCAGGGGAAGATGCCAGGAGGGGAGGGTGGCTTGTTGGGGGCGCGTGGACCTGACCAGGTAGTCATGGAGGGAACGGTCTTTGCGGAAAGAAGATGGGGTGGGGAGCGAAACATATCCCTAGTGTTGGAGTCTGTTTGTAGGTGGCAGAAATGTCAGCAGATGATGCAGTTTATGCGGAGGTTGGTGGGGTGGAAGGTGAGGACCAGGGGTGGTTCTGTCCTTGTTGCAGTTGGTACAGGTGGAGGTCAGCAAGGTAGAGGTCAGCACACTGGTGAAGTCCACATTGATGCCCTAGGGTTGAAGGGTTACAAGGTGGAAGATGAGGCGTTCTTCCTCTAGGCGTCGGGTGGTGAGGAAGTGGCAGTGGAGGAGGCCAGGACCTGCATGTCCTCAGCAGAGTGGGAGGGGAGTTGAAATATTCGGTCACATGGTGGTGGGGTTGATTGGTGTGGGTGTCTACTTCAAGGTCGAGGTCAGCACACTAGAAGACAACCACATCACCCTTATCAGCAGATTTGATAACAAGGGCCACATGGAGTGGAATACAGCAAGTTCAGAGCGAGACAATGAGTGAGAGTTGCGGAGAAATTAAGATGGTCAATGTCACATCAACAGTTCTCAATGAAGAGATCAAATGCAGGCAAAAGACCAGAAAGGGGAGTCCAGGTAGAGGGGGAGTATTGGAGATAGGTGAATAGGAAAGGACTCTTACCAAAGAAGTGGCATGAAATTGAAGGCAATGGAAAATGAGTTCAGCATCACATCAGGCCCAAGATCTGGGTGCGTAAAGAGATAAAGCCACGTTCTTTGCTGAGAGAAGATTGTTCAGCATCAGAGAGGAGTAGGTCAGATGGTATTGCAAGATGTGGGATTAGATGAAAGAACGCAGTGGGAGGGAATAGGAGGAGAAGAAGCCCCAGACAGGCATCAGTATCCTTGACTTTTGGAGCATGCATTCCATAACACTTGAAAGGAAGAGAAAAAGTTTCTTGTTAAAGTATCAAATGAGATAAAGAAGGAGGTAGAACTGGGGATCAAGACAGCTTTGAGATAGTGTGAGGTGGTGCCGCTGGAGAGAGGGGCTGAGAGTGTGCATGGGATGGTACATGGCACTGAATGTGGATCTCAGGATGCTGTAGGAGCAGCTGAACAAGGAGTACTGTATGTCTTGGAAAGACTTAGAGTCATAGAGATGTACAGCACGGAAACAGACCCTTTGGTCCAACTTGTCCATGCCGGCCAGATATCCTAACCTAACCTAGTCCCATTTGCCAACACTTGGCCCATATCCCTCTTAACCTTTCTATTCAGATACCCATCCATATGCTTTTAAATGCTGTAATTGTACCAGCCTCTGGCAGCTCATTCCAAACAGGCACCACACCTGCGTAAGAAAGTTGCCCCTTAGGTCCCTTCTATATCTTTCCCCTCTCATTCTAAACCTATGCCCTCTAGTTCTGGACTCCCCTACCCCAGGGAAAAGACCTTGTCTATTTATCCTATCCAAGCCCCTCAGTTTTATACACCTCTATAAGATCACCTCTCAGCCTCCAATGCTCCAGCGAAAAGAGCCCCAGCCTATTCAGTCTCTCCCTTTAGCTGAAATCCTCCAACCCTGGCAATATCCTTGTAAACCTTTCAAGTTTCACAACATCCTTCCGATAGGAAGACCAGAATTGCACGCAATATTCCAAAAGTGGCCTAACCAAAGTCCTGTACAGCTGCAACATGACCTCCCTATTCCTATACTCAATGCTCTGACCAATTAAGGAAAGACTATCAAATGCCTTCTTCACTATCCTGCGACTCTACTTTCAAGAAACTATGAATCTGCAGTCCAAGGTCTCTTTGTTCAGCAACACTTCCCAGGACCTTAACATTAAGTGTATAAGTCTTGCTCTGATTTGCTTTTCCAAAATGCAGCACCTCGCATTTATCTAAACTAAACACCATCGGTCACTCCTCAGCCCATTGGCCCATCTGATCAAGGTCCCATCTGAAAAACAACATTCCACCATCACCCTCTGTCTTCTACCTTCGAGTCTGGTTGAGTTCGAAATATGAAGGAAGGAACTACTGTTGGAATCTATGTGGGGTGAGGTGGAACTGGATTCAGTCACTGAGGAAAGTGAATTTTAGTAAACACTTTATCCAACACCGGGAGACTATAGAAAACAATGTAGATGAACAAATGAGAGATTAACCGAAAGCAAAGCGTTTTGGAGATCACAGCGGGTCAGGCAGCATCCACAGAGAAGCAAGCTAACGTTTCGAATCTAGATGATTCTTCAATAGCGATTAAAATGGAAATCTTATCATCCCTAGTTGCTCTTGAGGTGGTGGTGAGCTGCCTTCTTCAACTGTTGCAGTTCATGTGCTGTAGGTTGAGCCACAATGTCTTAAGGGAGGGAATTCCAGGATTCTGACCCAGTGACAGTAAAAATATGGAGACATATTTCCAAGTCAGGATGGTAAGAGACTTGGATGGAAACTTGGTGGTGCTCCCATGTATCTGCAACTTTTGTCCTTCTGGATGGAAGTGATTTTGGGTTTGGAAGGTGCTAAGGATCGTTAATGATTTTGTCGATAGAACACACTGCTGGTTCTGAACATGGGCAGTGGAGGGAGTGGATGCCTGTAGATATGGTGCCAGTCAATCAGAATGTTTTGTTCTGGGTGGTGTCAAGCTTCCTGAGTATTTTTGGAGCTGTACCGATCTAGGTATTGGAGATTATTTCATCACATTCCCGACTTGTGCTCTATAGATAGTGTACAGGCTTTGGTGAGTCAGGTGGTGATTTATTTGCCACAATATTCATAGTCTCTAATCCACTATTATAGCTGCTGTGTTTATGTGGCAAGTCCAGTTGTGTTTCTGGACAATGGTAACCCCAAGGTTGTTGATAGTGGGGTATTCAGTGATGGCAACACTACTGAATGTTAAGGAGTGTTTGTTAATGGTGTGACGATGCTGTGGCTTTAAGAGGTTATTTGGTCCTTTTCTTTGAAGAGAGTTTTTAAGGCAGAGGTGATGAGCAGTCTACCAGAACCAATAGCATAAAGAACTTGTGAGGCCTTAGGGTTTTCTTTTAAAATTGGAACAATAGACCCAGCTTGAATGGGTGTGGTCAAACTCCCACAGAACTAGGATCTTTAGTTTAGTTTTCAGCAGTTGCTGTTGGGGTCGTGAAGTAGTGAAAGCTATTTTTTCCTTCTCTCAGTTACAGCCAAAAGCTGTTCTCTGTCTCACATGCAACTCTTAAAGCAGGCAATCTGTTTTCTGAATTTGCCCTTTGCTGAGGTTGGGTTTATGGAATGTTACTATGCGGAACAGTTAACTAGTAATAGTTAGTCTAGCTATTATTCTGTTAAGTTTTCCAATAGAATTCAATTATTCCAAATTCTTGTTTCTTTTGTTGTATTTTAACAGAAAGGATGAATAAAGTGTGTTTTGCTTTAAATCTGGTAGTTTGACTAATTGAATTACATCTGGAATGCAATACCTTACATTTATCTTTAAAATAAGAAAAGGTTAGGGACTAGACTATCTTCTGAATATTGAGGGGGTTTGGTCTGGTCCATAACAACTGGGTTTGTTCAGTGCCTGGTATTTATGTGATGTGAATACTGCTTGCCACAAGTCCTTCTTGCCATATTGTTATTTGCACAAATATTATTTACCACATTGTCCTTCTAGATCATAGCTTGGAAAATGTTGTCTCAGGAGCCTTGGCAAATTTCTGCAGTGCATTTTGTAGATGGTACACGCTGCTGCTACTTAGTGTCAGTGGGGAGAGTGAATGTTTGTGGATGTGGTGCCAATCAAGGGGACTGGATAGTGTTGAGCTTCTAGAGTGTTGTTAGAGCTGCCCTCATCCAGGCAAGTGAGGAACAGTTCATCACACTTTTGACTTGTGCCTTGTAGATGGTGAACAGGCTTGAGGGAGTCAAGAGATGAGTTACTTGCTGCAGAATTCCTGTCCTCTAGCCTACTCTTAATGCCACAATATTTATATTGCTAGTCCACTTGAGTTAAGTTTCTAGTCAATGGTAGCTTCCCAGGCATGCTGAGTGTGGGGGATTCAATAAGGGTCATGCTATTGAATGTCGTGGGGTGATGGTTTTATTCAGTCTAGGAAATGGCCATTGCTTGGCACTTGTGTGGCATGAATGTTACTTGTCACTTATCAGTCCAAATCTGGACATCTCAAACCACTATAAATGCTAGAGGAAACATGACAGAAGTGCTTCACAGGAGGCTCCCAAGCACTGAGGATGTCACCAAGACAGGGGACGCAACTTCTGCAACACAAATTCCCAGCTCGGCGAACAGAACCACAACATTTTCTGGGTCTTGCTGCACATGGACATGGACTGCTTCAGTATTTGAAGAGTAATGACTATTGGTGAACATTATACAGACGGTGAATCTTACTGACATTGACATGGAAGGAAGGTCAATGAAAAAGCAGAAGACAGTTGGGCCTAGGGCACTACCTATAAGAAGAACCCCAGCAGAGATGTCCTGGAGCTGAGATGACTTCCATCTAAAAGTCCCAACCATCTTTCTTCATACCAGGCATGACGTTGATCAGTCGTAATGAGGTCAGGACCTGAGTCGTCCTGGAAGAATCCGAACTAAGATTCAGTGAGCAGGTGTTTTCTTACAGAACTATTGACCAAAATAGATAGTGTAGTGGACAATGGAAAAGATTATCTCTGAGAACAATGGGACCTTGATCAGATGGGCCGATGGGCTGAGGAATGGCAGATGGAGGAGTTTTGTTTAGATAAATGTGAGGTGTTGCATTTTGGTAAGGCAAACCAGGACAGCACTTACACATTTAATGGTAGGGCCCTGGGATATGTTGCCGAACAAAGAGACCTAGGGGTGCAGGTGCAAAGTTCCTTGAAACTGGAGTTGCAGGTAGACAGTATTGAAGAAGGCATTTGGTATGCTTGCCTTCGGTGGTCATAACACTGAGCATAGAAGTTGGGATGTCATGTTGTGGTTGTACAAAGACATTGGTGAGGCCTCTTTTGGAATATTGCATACAATTCTGGACACCCTTCTTTAAACTTGACAAACTTGTGAGGGTGCAATAAAGATTTGCAAGAATGTTGTTAGGACAGAAGAGTTTGAGCTACAGGAAGAGGTCGAGTAGGCTGGGACATTTTTCTCTGCAGTGTCAGAGACTGAGGGATGACCTTATACCAGGTTATAAGATCATGAGGGGCAATGATATGGTGAAAAGCCGGGGTCTTTTTCCTAAGGTGGAGAAGTCCAAAACTAGAGGACATAGTTTTAAGGTGAGGGGGAAAATTAAAAAAGAACCTGAGGGATAACTTTTTCACGCAGAGTGGTGCAGGCGGGTGTAATTATGACATTTTAATGGCATCTGGATGGGTACATAAATAGGAAGAGTTTAGAGGGATATTGACCAAATGCTTGCAAATGGGACCAGGTCAGATCAGGATGTCTGGTCGACGCAGATGAATTGGACCAAAGGATCTGTTTCCGTGCTCTATGACCCTTTTCTTCACTTTACTGATAATTGGAGTGGAAGGATGGGGCTGAAATTGGCCAGATTGTATTTATCCTATTTTTTGTCTACAAGATATATCTGGGCAATTGCCCACCATTGTTGGAAACAAAACATTAAATCTGATCACTTGGGCCATGAAACAATGGCTAAGGTAACTGCAGTGAAATGAGCTAATCAAGCTAACATTTTTAAACTTGTGCTCGCAGTTGAAAGAAGAAATATGATAAGGCTTTTTGTGTGTATTTCTGACCACATAAACTTTGGCAGAAGAACAGCAACTCTCTCTTTCTGTAAGAATGGTGTCTTGCCTGCTACAATTGATTGTGTCACAGTGAACAGAAAATGTAAAATAAAGACTACAGTTCCTACAGCTTCCAGAAGAAGAAATCTGTTACAATTTTGAAATGCTTCAGCTCAAGACCAAAGATTTTGGAAAGTTATAGCTGGATGAGACATCCATCTTTGTTGTGACTTTTTTTTAATGACATATTGAAGGGACTTAACATTTGATAAATTTAAACTCTACTCTGTAATTTGTATTTTTGCAATTGGTTTGAGTGTGTGTGCAGATGCACAGTTCGTGGAAGTCAGAATGTATTGTTACTTCTTTAAAGTATGTTAAGTTTTAGTGTGATAAAACTAACTCCTATTCATTAAAGAAAACCTGTCTGCCACGTGTATAAACAGTAAGTGCACACACAGAATTGATAAATGTAACCTTTAAATGAGGATAAAGAAGAGAAGGGAGGATTTTCACCCCGACTCACCCGGTCTTCACACTGACAATCAAACCCAATTCATCTACAGAAAATTTAAAAATTCACTGAACAGTATGGGTTTAACTTCATCACCACTTTTGCCAAGAGAACATGAGTTTGTCGGAAGAAACATCTCGATGGCCAAATGAAATGCAGAGAAAGACAAGGAAATCTCAAACTTTGCCTTATTGTGATTCTGGCTTGCACTTCAAGGCCAAAGAGAAATTACCTGCAGAAGTGTTGAACAGAAGAAAATATAGGCGTACCCATGAAGCAAGACACTCACTCCAAGTTACTGAAAGTATGACATCTCAAATGAACAGATGGAAGGAGGTCAATATTCAACACGTATGCCAATCCCTGCCTCAGCTGCTGAAAAGACAGGCTGCAGAATTCAAACAGGAAAACCTGGAATCCAGCAAACGTTGTTGACAAGGCTGAGACTCCAAGGTCATACACTGACACCAAAGCCAGTGAACAGATGATCCAATATTTGATCTGTACCTGAATTTCAGAAGCGGAAAAAAATATAAAGATAACACTAATATGTAAGGAAACATCAGGAACAAAAAGATGCAACATCAACACTGTAACTGACAGATGACACAACATGAGCACAACTCCGACACCAGGATTATCATTGCCGATGCAGCATGCAAATTATCACTGAGAACACTGAATGGCAAATCCTCATGATAGAGGGATAACATTCTACTACCTAAATAAAACTACAAACAATAAGAGAAAATGCATTTAAAATTAACTCAAATTTACATATCAAAGTCAATTGTTAATCATTACTTTAGGTGAAATGTCAATGATTTAAACAGTTATATTGATACGAGGCATCTCTAAAAGAAAGAGTTGACATATTGTTATATTGTTCCTAAAGAGCGAGAAACTAATTGTGTTAATATTTATCCTAGGGCGCCGCATAGAGATCTGAGTATACTTTAAAGGTGATCATTCATTCAAATATTTACCTTTAAAATCATAATTTTAGATGAAAGATTATATTTAAACGGGGGTCTATTATTGATAAAGATATTGAAACACAGAATATAGGAGTAGGCCATTAGACCCTTCGAGCTTGCTCTGCCATTCAATATAACCATAGCTGCCTTCTCTCTAATTATTATGAAACACACACCAGGGTATGTTTCCAAGCAGTCAATTGTCCACCAGTCATTCACACGGAGAGGTACAAGAAATATGATCCTTGAAGCTCCACCAAATTGAGACTAAAAGTGTGATTATTTTGAACTTCTGGGAACTAGGTTTAACGCAGCCGTACGTGCTGCAGCAATCAGCGCTTTCATTCCAAAACAGCGGCGAGCAGAAGATGCGGCTAGCAACAAACCCACATTTTTTATTACTCAGCCCCGATTACTGAGAAACAGACCCGTCAGCCTTTCTCACTGCAAATGTCTACCTTCCTTTTCTTGCTGAAGCTTCTGCTCTGTCCGGCCCCTGCTGCTCTGGTACCGCCTCCGCCAGCCACGCAGTGAGATCGGAATACGATTGACGTGGATCCCGAGCGGCTCGAGTCCGGGAGTGGGCAAGGGCAGGGGTGGGAGAACCCGTACGGTGGAGGCGCGAGCGCGCCGAAGCGACCGTTGGAGTGCGGCTCGGTGTCAGAGCGCTCGCGCTCACTGAGAGGCCATGGGGCTGCTGGAGCGTATCCGGAAGCAGTGGTTCCTGGCGGCGATAGTGCTGGCAATCACCTTCGCTTATCTGCAGCCTTCCGTGGGGATGCATGGAGGTGAGTGCGAACACTCCGTCTTGTGAAGTCATTGACGGCAAGGAACCTGGACGACTCGGCAGCCCGAGGGCTTTCGCCAAATCTAGGAAGTGATTTATTCTTATGTGCACGTCTGGAGCTCTTTTAATAAACCCGGTGTAACAAGGGCCATTGCTTTTGATTTGCTCCCTTGTGCATTCTGTACACAGGACATGTTGCAAACTGACTCCTGTATTTTGCTTATTTCCGTGTTTATCTTCATGTATTCAGCCACGAGTCTGAGAAAAAATATGCATCCAGTTTTAGTATGTTCAGCCCAATATGGCGCTGTTTACATTTTTAATTGTGTTCTAAGAGATATCCAAACTAACTAAATGTTCTGAGATAAATGTTTCAAACCGCTGCCTTTTTGCAACGGGATCTCAGCGTTTTGAGGTACAATGGTTTTCACTGTTTAAAATATATTAAATATCCTACTTATTCTGCACATTAAACCGTATTGACAAAAATATATTGCATTTCTAAATCATGTCCAAACCCACAATCTCATAATTGTATAATCACTGAAAATATTATTTTTGTAATTGATACATCGGTGTATCTATCTGGTATGTTTGAGGGTGGGGGTATATTTCCTTTTGAAATAAAATTATACTCGGAAGAGAACAGAATGGTTATCTTCCCAAGAGTTTGGAAGTCTTTCGCTTTGATGTATTTTTAAATGCTTAAATGTATGAAGGAAGATAACCTGGTGATATCACAAACATCAGTAATCCATGTCATTTCATCACTTGAGTAATGTGGTTTTAAATTACTGTAATTTACTTAAAACTTCCAGTATGTAGTGGGGTACAATTAGATTTCAATAAATTAAATAAGGTTACATTCAAAAATGTTTAAGAATGTCAGAATATGAGCATGAGTCTTCCATAACTCTTCAAGTTTGTTCTACTGTTCTGTGAAATGCCTGATTTTGAATGTCAATTCCACTTTACTATCTAATCTTCATATCCCTTGACTTTATTAGATTCTAAGTATCTATTGCTCTCAATCTTGAGTATTCAGCAGTGAGGCATCCAGTCCTGTGGGGTTGCGGAATCTAAAGAATCACAAATAACTTTCTTAATCTCAGTCCAAAATAGCTAGTTAGTTCTGAGACTATGGTTTTAGGCTCTGAACCTAGGAGCAAGAACCTCTGTGTTGACCCTGTCATGCTCCCTCAGAATCTTTTACCTCAATGAAATCAACTTTCTTCTAAACTTCAAAGATTATAGGCTCATTTTATTCTCTCCATAGGAAAATTTCTCACCCCAGAAATCAAACCAATGAAATAAAAACAGAAAATACTGGAAAAACACAAAAGTTAGGCAGTGTTTATGTAGAAAGAGAAAGAGTTGTTTTGTGTCTGTGACCTTACATCAGAGCTGGGAAACTTTGAAGATATGATACAATTTAGGCAATGCATGGGCCAAGGTCAAAAGGAAGATCTGTGTTAGGGTGGATAATAGAAGAGAAAGAAAAGGAATAGGGATGGGGCAAAAGTAGGCAAGATGCCGAGAGTAGATTTGCTACTAACTGGACATTAGTGGCAATGTCACTGGACTAGTAATCCCGAACTCTTGGCAAATGTCCTGGGGATAAAGATTCAATATAAATATGGAATAAAAAGGTAATTGGATGGTGACCAATTCATTGTTATTTAAGCAGAGCCATCATGCTCGCTAATATTCTTTAGGGAAGGAAATCTGCCAGCCTTACCTGAACTGGCCTACAGTGACTCCAAACCCACAGCAAAGTAGTTGACTCCCAACTGCTGTCTGGGCAGTTAGAGATGATGGTTGGCCTTGCCAGTGATGTTGGACATGCCATGAATAAATTTTAAACAAATCTAAAATTGGAAAAACGTAGGAAAGGAAAAGAAACACTACCTTTCAGTTAGACACTTTCCAGCATTTTGGATACAGCATTGAATTCAACAATTTCAAATATTAAACCCTATCACTCATCTTGTTTCCCCATTTCATTATTTTAATTTTTTAAAATTTAAATTAGTGGCACATCTGCACTGAGTATGTTTTGTTTTCTCTTCCCATCTCCATTCCCTTTGGCCCTGGAGAATTCTTCTTCTGTCTTATATCTTTCTTTTCTTCCACTCTATTTCAGACCTCTCATTTTCTTCTCTAGCACCTCCCTTACTTGAAACCTATTTCACCAGAGCCAGAGAAAGTTAGAAATGTAGGGTCACATACCCGAAACACTAACTCTATTCATCTCTGTATACAGATACTGCCGGATCTGGTGACTTTTTCCAGCATTTTCTGATTTTGAGATTTACAGCATATTACATTCTTTTTGACGAATCTCCTGAATATTTGTCGCAACCCTTCCTTAAAGCAAACGTATCCTTCAATTGATAGGAAACCTAAACTATAGGTTTGGTTCCATCAAAGACTTCTTAACTCCATTTGTCTTCTTAATTGTTTGTTGTGGCTGCATGTTAATTCTGTTTTGTATATCAGACTTAGTAGTTTCTCATCTTTTAAAAAAATCTCTCCCTACCAAAGTGAATAGCTCATAATTCGCGACATTATAGTATACCTGTCATTTTCTTGCTTATTCACTTAAGTCATTGATATCCCTTTACCAGACTGTTTATGCTGTCCTCACAGGTCACTCTCTCTGTAGATACAGTATACTCAGTCCTTTCATGCAACTCATTAACATAGTATAGATTGTAAATAGCTGATGTCCCATCATCAATCCTTGAACCACTCTACTAATAGCCTGCTGACCTTAAAATGACTCATTCACTCTGACTTTGTCCTTTCACCATCCATTAATATTTTAGTCATCCTTTAGTCTTTAGAGTTACTCAGGGTTCCTACTCTTGGCAACATTATAAGCCTCTTCATTACTATCCTTAACCTTTGTATTTAGCCATAGTTTGAACCATAATCATAATTACTTGAGTACCGAAATGTCCATAATTATGCAATCCTTTCCTTATTTTGTGCTTTAAAATAAATATTCAATAAAATAAGAATAATTATTCTTTGCACTTTATTAGAGAGGAAATTCTATGATCTTGACCCAGCAACTACATTACAAATTATAATTATATTCTTCCTTAGAATTTAACATCTGCCACTTTGGAGATATTTTAGTAAACCAATTAGCTATGGGTAGATCATTTTTCCTGCTGAGTGTTTTTTCTGTCTCATAGGAATGTATATCTATTGAGAATTATGAAATATTTCTTTAAATGTTTTCCACTGCTTATTTATTGTGAAACTTATGTCAATTTACTTTAGCCATATGCCCCTCAACTATGCATTTGGCTTTATTCAGATCTTATGCCCCTGTTTCAGACTTAAGTACATCACTCTTGACTCATTATATGTTTTAGGAAGGGACCCTCTGTGAAGAATTTATCATACGGGATTCTTGATTAATCCTGTCTCATTACAGAAGAGCACATCTAAGATAGCCTTTACTTTGGTTGGTTTCACATTGTTTTGGGAGACTGTTTTGAATACTTTCCAAGAATTTGTCCTTATTCTAATTTTGCCAATTTAATTCATCCTCCCTGTATGAAGATTTAATTCACATGTTACTATTGCAACATTTTTATTCCTTGGGTCTCTTTTTAATTATCCATCCCTAATTATTGTGGTGAGCCACGTTTTTGAATGACTCTTGTCCATGTTGTGTAGAAGCACCACAGTGTTATTAGAGAGGAAATTCTATGATCTTGACCCAGCAATTGTGACGTAGTAGATACATTTTTCCGAGTTAGGAATGGTATGAGACTTGGAAGGGAACTTGCAGGTACGCAGTGTTGAAGTCCCTATATTTCTGTTATATTGTTATTTTAGATGCTAGAGTTTGCAAATTTAGAATTAATTTGGAAATGCCAGTGTTGGACTGGGGTGTACAAAGTTAAAAATCACACAACACCAGGTTGTAGTCCAACAAGTTTATTTGGAAGCACTAGCTTTTGGAGCTCTGCTCCTTCATCAGGTGGTTGTGGAGAATAAGATTGTAAGACACAGAATTTATAGCAAAAGTTTACAGTGTGATGTAACCGAAATTATATATTGAAAAAGACCTGGATTGTTTGTTAAATCTCTCATCTTTTAGCATGACCATGTTGGTTTCAGTTCTTTCATAGTAAATCGCAAAACTTCTTTCAAAAGTTACATTCTCAAGTGAACTTTGACAATTGGTGTCATGTTGGCCCAGATAATGTATTGAAGGTGTTATCTTCGCTGTGTGAGGCTGTCTGTGCCACAATGGTCAGACTGATTCTAATCTAAAAAACTGATTTACAGAATCAGACATGGATTCATGCAGTTTTTGAGCAAAGTAAAATGTAATTCTGCAAGTACAAATTCACCCCACAAACGTGTGTGTGTGTGTGTGTGTGTGTGTGTGTGTGGTACAAATTCACCCCACAAACGTGTGTGCATGTGTGTGTGTGTGGGGGTGGGTGGTGGGGAGGAGGGGTTATGAGTGTCTGTGAGAATGTGAGTGTGAATGTAAAGGGGTATAAGTCTGTGAGAGGGTGTGTGTGGGAGTGTATGTGTGAGCGTATGAGAGAGGGTCTGTCTTTGTGTGTGTGTCCGTCTGTCTGTGTGTGTGTGTATAGTGCAATGGGGTCACCTGTAGTGTGACATGAAATTTAGAAGTTGCTGTCAACTGAGCCTTTGCAAGTTTTCGCACTGCATCTTGTAGCTGGAACAGACTTTAGCAGGGGTGTTCCAGTGTATAGCAGGTGAATGTTTAAGGCAGAGATTGGATGTTTACCAAACTGACTCTGTTATCTTGGATAATACTAGCTTCTTGAATGTTGTACTGCGCTTCTTCAGGCAAGTGGAGAGTATTTCAACTTAAGTTTGAACCTTGTCGATGATGGACTGAATTAACACTTTGTCTAATACTATGCAAATTTTTGGAAGACCTCTTATCTATATCTTTGGTTATTCTACATATTGCCAAAGCCCTTCCGTTGTCTTTATCATGTCCTATATTATTGGAACTATGTTTCTGTCTTTTAGGATGTTAAGTACTTTGGAATATTTTGTCCTCTCTTGCTTTGCCTTGATCAATTTGTAACACATCTATTCAATCAAATCCATTTTTTATTTTTGATAATGATGTGTCTATTGTTACATTTCATTTATTTATTTTAGTATCATATTTTAATATATTCTTTAATTTTTCCAGTTTTTTTCCTGATTGATCTTATTTACTTGATGCATCACTATTGCTAAATGCTACTCTTCCAGTCACACTTTGCTTATCTTTAAATTATTACATTGCTTAATAGACTTGAGTTTTCTCTTTAGATTTATACATTTCCACTCAATTAAGTCATTGGTCCAAACTGCCCCTATTTAGTAGAAAAATCCCTAATTTGCAACACCAGTTATTTGATTCATCAGAGCATTGATGTAAATCCGATTTAAGTGGAACCCAATACTGGCACTATGCCCAATGAATTAAAACGTGTCTCCCAAACATTCAACTTTTTTTTGATTTCTTCTACATCAAATTGTGTGTTCCTTAAGAAGAATTCCAGAGATTATGGTCTTTAGGGTTCTCCTAATTAAATTGGATCTTGCCATCTCAAACATTTCTAGTGGAACCACATGCTAGTTCTACTTATGTCATTGATTTGTGGTCCAGGAGAACTAGGTATTCTGCCTGACTCTCCAAGTTCTTCTCAAACATGCAGAAATGTCTTTGATCCTTTCAAGAACGGGGTATCTGGTCACCATTACATTTTTCTGTTTCTGGAAGCTTATGTGCAAATGGTCATCTTTTTAACAGTAATTGAATTTGAAAGAAGGAAAGCTGTTCATAGGAAATGTAATGAAGCATATGAAGACATTTAGAAGAGTTAATGTAATTCTATTTTATAACAATTGATGTTTGTAAAAATTTGGGAAAGTTAATATTCAACTTCTTCTTTTGGCAGTGTCTTGTGGTCAAGGATGACTTCCGCACTGGAAGTGAGTTCTTGGGTGACTGAAGAGTTATAGAGATGTACAGCATAGAAACAGACCCTTCAGTCCAACTCATCTGTGCTGACCAGATTTCCCAACCCAATCTAGTCCCATTTGCCAGCACTTTGCCCATATCCCTCGAAACCATTTCTATTCATACACCCATCCAGATACCTTTTTCCAAATCAAGATCTATAATTTTTGTAGGTGGGCCTAGTATTCCTGATGAAGGGCTCCTGCCCGAAACGTCGGTTTTCCTGCTCCTTGGATGCTGCCTGACCTGCTGTGCGTTTCCAGTACCATTCTAATCTTGACTCTACTTAACACCTGTTGAATAGAAGACAAAACTGGAAACATAATGCTAAACCCATTAAATCAATCTTCTACAGAATGTAATAGCAATCAAATGTTTTGGATTGAAATGAACATTTCCATTAAAATCATTTTTAGAACATTAAACTTTTTATACAGGGATTAAAGTGAGAAACAAGTTTTGTACCTCTGCTTTTTTTAAAAATGGATTACGAATGGTGTCAATTTGATTCTATAAATCTGCCCATGTTTACCTTCAAATGTAACATTTCAAATGTAGGTATATATGAACATAGGAGTTAGAAGACTGAATAACCTACCCCTTCTAAGACTACACTGTTATAGCACAAATCAACCAATTGAGGATTCGGGAAATTAGGTCAAAGGCATTTATTTTCATCCGTATGTGAGGAAAACCGACTGAGAGGTCGAATTTTGGCTCCTTGCCTACTGATGTTTAATTCTGAGCTGAGTCCTTGACTCTTCACTTCAGCTCTGATAAAGAGTCATCTAGACTCAAAACACTAGCTTGCTTTCACTCCATGGATGCTGTCTGACCAGTTGTGATCTCCAGCATTTGTTGTTGTCAGTGCAGATTCCAGCATCTGCTGTAATTTTCTCCTGCATTCCGTTTTCTTCACAGTTTTGCCATCACCTTCCACTGACTGGAAGAGTGAGGAAGTCTACCTCAATCAGAATGGAACTGAATCTGAGCTGTTGGTGTTTTTATAAACCACATGCTAGTCATCTAATCAACTGAGCTAACTGGTATTTTGACAACTGGACTTTATTTTTATAAGTAATGTGCTATTCTGCATTGTTTACTGTTTAAAAAAAATTAATTCTTTTAACAGATTATTTAGATGAATGTTTAGATACAAATGTCACTAATGTAAAATCATGTGAAATAATGTAAAAACTACAATAGCAATTTTTAGGGAAAAGTGAAGGATGAGAGATTTTATAATTAAAATATTGCGTATTTTTCAATATATAGGACCATTGAAGCCAGAGTTTACTATAACCTATGTTGCTGTTTCAACAATATTTTTAAACAGTGGACTCTCACTAAAGACTGAGGTATGTTTTATGTTTCAAAATTAACGTAATCAAAATGTGAGTTTGTAGAACAATAGCAATCCGAATCTTGAGAAATCCTTTCATTCTCTAGTATTTGGCCTATTTCATTTTCAGTGAGTTCTATTTTGTGTAAATCATAATGTAATTATATTCTTAACTATGATAAGCAGCTGTTTGTTGCATCAAAATACAAGAAAGTGGACTTTGTGTCTGCACTTATCCACTGTACTTTCTTGTATTTTAAAATAATTTGTGAAATATTTTTCTATTTTTAAAGTTAGGCACTAAAATTATTATTTTTGGACAGCATATTTTCAAAGATCTAATGCAAGTTGCAACAATGCTCTCACTTTAAGAGGTTATTTTGTCCTAGTTTTTTTTTGAGGAGAGGTAGTAAGTTGTGCAGAGGTGCACAACTGTCTCTAAGAGAGTAAGCAATTTGTGAGGCCTTGGAGTTTTTTGAAAGTTGAAACAATGGAAGCAGCCTGGGTTTGGCCAGCTCTCTCAGACCAGGCTTTCTAATTTTTTTTTAAAGTTTTTAGGTTTAGCTTTCAGGAGAACCCTTTGCGGTCTCAAAAAAGTTGGGGGCTTCAGTGAATGTCTCCTGGCTGCCTCACTCTCTGAATCTTCTCTTGATGTCTTTTTCCTCGATTGGAGACCTGCATGCAAGAATCTGTGTCTGAATTTGCCTTTTTGCCAAGAAGTGTGTTTAGGGGATGCTACTATATTGGAACAGTCAATTAGTTACTGTACAGTTAGTTCCATTCTCATGCAAGAAAATCATAAGTTGCGCCATTTAAACTAATGGGGCCAGAATCGCGCTGTTAAAGCCAATTCGCATTGAAGAAACATACGTCACAGCAGAACTGACTGTATCTATTATTCGGTTAATTTTTCCACTTGTTAAGTTATTCTAAATTCCTCTTTTGTTTGTGTTTTGTGTTTAAATAGATTGTGCTTTGCTTAATGTTGAGTAGTTTGACCAGTCGCATTGCATCTGGAACATGGCACTTCACATCCATCTTTAAAATAAGTAAAAGCTAAGGTCTAGGCAACCTTCTTTAAAATATGTTGAGGGGGCTTGGTCTGGCCCATAAACAAGTGGGTTTCCCACTTTGGCAGCAAGAATAGAAAATAGAACTCCCTAACAGCATTGTAATTGTAGTATACCATATGTACTGCAGCGGTTCAAGCAGGTAACTAATCACTACCTTCTTGAAGGTAGTTAGAAATGGACGACAAATGCTGGCGAAGCCAAAGAACCTCACATCCAATGAATTAATTTTTTAAAAAATGAAGAGCAGTACTGTGAAAGTCTGTTGTAATGGGAATGTAAAGGTCCAAAAATGAATATGTATTATTGCTGGACTGTGTTAATAGAACTCCTATTTTCTCCTGTGCTTAACTAGCAAAATGAAAACTTGAATAAAGATTTATCTCTTTGAAAAGCCATCTGACCCTCATGTTAAGGAAATTTCTGATATATTGATTGCCCTATTTTCATAATTAGTATACGAATAATAAAAGGTATGCAGGTAGAGCATACTTACTGGCAAGGGGAAGTGTTGATACAGCTGTAGAGGATCTTAAATAACATCTGGAATGCTATGTACAGTTTGGTGGCTTTTCTTGAGAGAGTATATAACCGCACTAGAAACAGTTCAGGGAAGGTACAGTTGGCTGATTCTTGGGCTGAAAGGGTTATCTTACGAGGAAAGGTTGAATAGATTGTATATATGTTCATAGCAGTTTAGATGAATGAGAGATAATCTTATTAAAACAGAAAATCCTCACTGGATTTGTGGGACCAATCTAGAACTAAGGGGCAGAGTTTCGAAATTGCGGTCCTTCCATTTGAGACTAGGATGAAGATTTTATTTACTCTGAAGGTCATAAGTCCGCAGAATTCTTTTCTGCCCCCAAAGAGCAGTGAGGGCAGGTTCATTGAGTGTATTCAAGGTTAGGTGCTTGGATTTTCCTTAAAGTCAAGAAACATACTGAAGGTTAAGGAGAACAGATGTGAAGGTGGAATTAAGGCCACACTAGATCATCAATGATCTGAAAAAATGTTGGAGCAGGTTTAATGAAGCTGAAAAGCATATCCCGGTCCAAATTCTTGTGTTCTTATTTTGCAGTACTTATTGTCTTGTCAAATACCTATTCTTGTTGAGGATGACTGTTAAGGTTTGTTTTTTCCCCCCAAAAGGGGGACTGAATGATAGCTCACGTACCTTCCAATTTGAAAGTCATGGTTTTGAGCCCAGTTCCTTAAACTAATGGATAATCTAGGCTAGCAACTCAGTACGATCCTGAAATAATTGTGTACAGTTAGAGGTGCTGTTCAATGGATGAAATATTGAACTGAGACAGCATCTATTCTCTTGGGTGGATGTGAAAGATCTTGTGCAACAAGTTGAAGAAGAATAGGAGCATCCTTTCAATATAGCAACAAGTATGCTTCAACTAATACCACTAAATCCAATTATACAATACGCATTATTTGTGGATGTTTGATATATGCAACTTGGCTTCAAAATTTGTATGGCAACAAGGGCTACATTTCAAAAATGCTTCATTGGCTGTGAAGTTCACAAGTATATAAATGGAGTGGGCCACCACTTGACTTTGGAAATTTGGATTCCAAACTCTGGATAAAACTCTGTACCAAGTTGATGTTAGTTTCCTCTGTGTTCCTTGACATTGACAGTGGTCTTTAGCAGGCTTTCAGATGCATCAAGTATTTCTTTGTGTACGTCAATTAAAGTTCATCTGTCACATCAAAATCCTCACCTAAATCCTATGCAGTAGAACTTAGCGTGAAATATATTGCCGTTCCTTCACTGTGTCTGGGTCAAAATCCTGGAATTCACTCCCTAATGGTATTGTGGGTCAACCCACAGCAATGCACTGCAGTGGTTCAAGAAGGCAGCACATCACCACCTTCTCAAGGGCAGCTAGGGATCAGCAGTAAATGCTGGCCAGCTAATGATGCCCACATCCCACAAAATGAATAAATTTTTAAAAATTGCCCTCTGCTGAATTGGCACCTGTGCTACCCTTGCTCCCTGTTCTGGTTGCAACCCACTCATGGTCATTGTCTCACCATGTGCTGCTTCACCACTAATCTGTTCTCTAAGATGTGCACTCCATCAACATTTGCTGAGAGTGTGAAATCAAGTGACACTGTGCTATCTTCACTCTCTTTGTGTTCTTCCATTGCCTCGTCAGTTTCCAGCTCTTAGTACGGGGCGGCACTGTGGTTAGCACTACTGCCTCACAGTGCCAGAGACCCGGGTTCAATTCCCACCTCAAGCAACTGTCTTTGTGGAGTTTGCACATTCTTCCCCTGTCTGCATGGGTTTCTTCCGGGTGTTCCGGTTTCCTCCCACAGTCCAAAAAATGTGCAGTTAGGTGAATTGGCCATGTTAAATTGCCCATAGTTTTAGGTGAAGGGATAAATGTAGGTGAATGGGACTGGATGGGTTGCTCTTCGGAGGGTTGGTGTGGACGTGTTGGGCAGAAGGGCCTGTTTCCACACTAAGTAATCTAAGTAATCTAATCTAATCATATATCTTAAAGGGAAAGAGCATGATAGTAAGATGTGGTTGGTTGGAGGGGAGAAAGTAAGAGATGCATGCTTACTTTGTTCTGGAGTTTTTAAGTCAAATGTGTGGCATGAGAGTGGAGGGGGATGAGTAATGTTTGCTGTCGTTGGCCACAGGAGTAGCAACAACTATTCCAGTAATGACCAGCATCTTTACCTTCATGAGGGTTTGGATGTACAGGTGTGCCGATCTACCTTTAGGTGTCTCCTGCCTCCAATTATGTGCTACCTTGCCCTGCAAGAGAGCAGAGAGTGTCATCAAGTGTTGTGGAATCTGTTTGGCTGCTGCATTTGAAGAACTGGTAATATGTGGAATTTGAGAAATGTGGGTGTGAGGTTTTCAACAATACTAGGTATCCAAGGGAGTGGTGAAACATTCGCATGCTACGTATGAATCTTGACTGATTTGTTGTTGGTAAATGATGGGGTTGCATGATGCCATGCCCACCCACTTACCCAAGCATGCAGAAGGTAGGTAAGGACATTTTTCCTCTTTTCCATTTGTTCCCTCCAAATTACAAGTGGAGAGTTTCACAACCTTCGAGCCTCCTTTCTTCCTTATTGTGTTCACTTTCCCATGCTCAGCTCCTAGTGCGTGGACCAGAATGAGCTTCCACTTAGAGGTGCGTTTATCTTTAACAGTGCAGGCTAGTTTACACTGATGCTAGGCAAACCAATGGCCCTCTTCAGATTTAGCTATTTTACCACAGCTGATTCCAGTTCGTTATGGATAGCTTTTATGTATGTGCTGTTTTTTTTTGTTAAGAATGTGGCACTATGAGAAAAATACAATGTGAATTGGACTTTTTGAAAATTTACCCAGAGCATTTGTCAAGCAAAATACTGCAGGTGCTGGAAATTTAAAATAAAAACAGAAAATGCTAGAAATAGCCGGTCAGTAGATAACAATATAGTTCTGAAGAAAAGTTATTGATTGAAATGTAAACTCCATTCCTCTGCTTAGATGTAGCTGATTTACTAAGTATTTCTGGCATTTCTGTTTTTATTTCATTTGTAACTTTCTATATTTGAATAACTCTAGACCACACACAAAAAAATTCTTGTACTATGTATAATTGAAAGAAGTCAATGCTTTTATCAAATTATCTTAAGCCCCTTAGAAAATGAAACTTTGAAGACAGTTTTGGAGGACAGAAAATGGCAGAGGGTTTAAACAGATATTTTGTATTGGTCTTTACAGTGGAAGATGCTTTGAGCATCCTGTTATTACTAAAGAATATTGGGGGCAAATTAAGTACTATCACCATCACTAGAGAAGTAGTATTAGACAAACGAATACAGCTGCTGGCAGATAAGTCCTGTGCCCTCGATGGCTTGCATTATACAATCCCAGAATCCTAAAATAGGTAGCTGCAGAGATAGTGGATGCATTGGTTGTAATTTTCCAAAAATCGTTGAATTCTGAAAAAGTACCAGAGGATTAGAAAACTGACAATGTTACATACCTTTTCAGAAAAGGAGGGTGGTAAAAAGCTGGAAACTATATGATGATAAGCCTTACTTCTTATTGTTGGAAACGTCATAGAATCATAGAGTCCTACAGCACGGAGATAGGCCCTTCAGCCCTAGCCGGTCTATGCCAACCAAAATGTCTATCCACGCTAACCACATTTTCCCGCACATAGCCCATATCCTTCTGAACCTTTCCTAGCCATGTATTTGTCCAAATGCCTTTTAAATGTTGTTAATGTACCCACCTCAATCACTTCCACTGCAATTCATTCTATATGCGTATCACCCTCTATGTAAAAAACGTTGCCTTTCAGGTTCCCATTTATGCTTTCCCCTCTAACCTTAAACTGATGCCCTCTAATCCTCAATTCCCCAACCATGGGAAAAACACTGCATTCATCCCTATCCATGCTTCTCATGATCTTAGAAACTTCTTTAAGATCCCCCCCCTCAGTCTCCTGTGCACGAAAGAAAAAGTCCTCGCTTGTCTAACCTCGCCCAAAAACTCAGTTCCTTGAGTTCTGGCAACATCCTTGTAAATTTTTTTTCCTGCACTCTTTCCAGTTTAATAACATCCTTCCTATAGCAATGTGACGAAAACTGAACACAATATTCCAAGTGCGGCCTCATCCGCATCCTGTACAACTGCACCATAACTGAGGGGTGACCTTATAGAGGTTTACAAAATCATGAGGGGCATGGATAGGATAAATAGACAATGTCTTTTCCCTGGGGTGGGGGAGTCCAGAACGAGAGGGCATAGGTTTAGGGTGAGAGGGGAAAGATATAAAAGAGACCTACCGGGCAACCTTTTCACGCAGAGGGTAGTACGTGTATGGAATGAGCTGCCAACGGAAGTAGTGGAGGCTGGTGCAATTGCAACATTTAAAAGGCATCTGGATGGGTATATGATTAGGAAAGCTTTGGAGGGATATGGGTCGGGTGCTGGCAGGAGGGACTAGATTGGGTTGGATATCTGGTCGGCATGGACGGGTTGGACTGAAGGGTCTGTTTCCATGCTGTACAACTCTATGACTCTACCTAAGAGAAGGAATAATTGCCAAAAGGGGAGTGCTGGTGGATGTTTGCTCAGCTGGTATCATGGATGGTAGAACTGTTATTAGTTCGACTGGACCTGTATTCAGTAGAGTTTAGAAACATGAGAGGGAATCTGATTGAAACGTAGCAAATTCTAACAGGTCTATGAAGATCAGATGTTCGGAGGATGTTTCCCATGTTTGATCATTCTAGAACCAGGGATCACTGTCTCTGGATATGGTGTCGGTCATTTAGGACTGAGATGATGAAATGTTTCTTCACTCGGAGGATGGTCAACCTGTGGAATTCCTTACCTCAGAAGGCTATGGAGGTTGGTTCACTGAATATATTCAAGAAAATGATAAATTTTGGGTGGAAAGGCATCCAGGGGTATGGAGAGCAAGTGGAAATACAGTGTTGTGATAGAAGATCAGTCAGTATCTTGTTGCATGTTGAATGGCTGAGCTGACTCAAAGGGCCAACTGGCCTACATCTGCTCCTGTTTTCTCTGTTTCTTATAATGTGTGTACCACACAAGAACTAAGTAATGACCATTCTCAAAAAGCGAACTCTAACTCTGTCATGTATTCAATTAATCCCCAAATATTAACATTATGGGGCTTACAATTCACCAGAAACTTTACTGGATCAGCCACATAAATAGATTGACTACAGTAGTCAGACTGGAATTTTTATATTGTGACTCATCAGCTGACTCTTCAAAGCCTATTCATTATCTTCAAAGCACAAGACAGGACTTTGAATACTCAACACAATCATAAATCTATGAAGCTCTGACAGTACTTGAGAACGCCATCTAGGACAAAGACATTTACTTGATTTGCATCCATTCGACCACTCTCACTCCCTCCAACACCAGCTAACGATGGCAACAGCATGTAAAATGTTTCAGATGCAAAGCAGCAACTTGTTGAGGCTGATTCAACAACACCCTTCTACCTGGAGCCTCTATCACTTAGAAGAACAAGAACAACAAGCACCTGTTAGTGTCCCCTGCTGTCACACACCACCCTGACTTGTAAATTCACTGTTTCACCTTTGGTTAGTCAAAATCCTGGAACTTCTAAATGAAAAGAAAGAACTGCGGATGCTATAAATCAGAGATAAATAGAAATTGCTGGAAAAGGTGAGCAGGTGGCAGCATCTGTGGAGAGAAATCAGAGTTAACATTTTGGGTCGAGTTGACTGAACTGTTAACTCTGATTTCTCTCCACAGATGCTGCCAGTCCAACTGAGTTTTTCCAGCTACTTTCACTTTTGTCTCCTGGAACTCCTTCCTTATCTGTGTGCACCCATGTCACAGAGACTTTAGTCAAGAAAATGACTCACCACTACCTTCTGAATGGCTATCAGGAATTAGAAATAAATGTTGCTTTGTCAGTGCCCATAGCCCATGAATAAGGTTTAAGCACTTACTTGAATTTCTGATGTGTAGCTTAAACTGGTCTTCTGAATCAGATGTGAGGATGCGGTCACTACTGAGAAACAAACATACTGTTTGTACGATTATATTTTACTGGACATGAAGTGATTTGTTAAGTTAGATAATGTTGAGAAATTATTTTTTGCCAGTCTGTCATAGTCGAGGATGATTTGCTTCTGGTCTAGGGAAGGTGAGGGGTTGGCGGTGTGATTCTGCAGTGGCAGAATAGTTCAACCCTAAGCGGCAGAATCTGCCACAAGTGGGGCTGGTGATGTTTGATGAGGCAGGTGAGAGGGACACTCGGGATTCTGTTTGTTGTTTCTGCTACTTGCACTTGGCCTCCACATGTTCCACGTGGTGATGCTTGAAATGGTTGGTGCCTTTGTAGATGCTTCTTCCTCAGTTTGTGTGTTTGAGTACAAGCCATATCTAGATATCAATGAGGAAGATGTATTCATTTAGAAAGGCATTTCCTTTGTCTGCCCAGCGATTGCTCACCATTCCAGAACTTGAAGTAGAGCACTTGTTTAGGGAGTCTTATGTTGTGCATGATCAGTGCCTCAATACCAGGAATATTAACCTGGAAGAGTACAGTCACCTATCTTTGCCAGTAGATTTGCAGAGTTTTGCGAAGGGATTTGAGATGTCTGCTGTACATGGTCCATGTTTCTATGCTTCTGATGCATGTAGGAGAGCGGGGACCATAGTTGCTCCATAGACCATGAGCTTGCTGCTGGGCTTAAGGTCTCAGACTTGGAACACTGTGCTCCTTGGGCATCTGAAGGATGCACTAACACTTTGGGTTGATGTTGGATTTCATTGATAAGTTTCATAGCACTGAGATGAGGCCACCAAGATGTGGGAAGTGATCCACATTGTGTAGAGGCACCCCGTGTATTTTATTGGTCGGTTGCAGTGTTGTCTTGACAGGACCAGGCTTTGTTTTATGGTTGTAGGCTTTGTAGAGAACCTTTGTTTTATGGGTGTTTAGTCTGAGATCCATTCTCTCTCAGGTCTTTGTGAATGTGTTGACAGTGGTTTGGAGCTCAGCCTTTGTGTCCATACCCCCAGGTGTCTTCTGTGTGCTGCAGCTTGATAACAGGAGTGAGGTGGTCTTGTTTCTGCCCTGGTTGCTGCTTATCCTGTAGTTTAGCTGTACTCTAGTGAGGAGCTTCATCGTGACTGTGTGGAGTGTTGCAGCCAAGAAAATGGAGAAGAGCATTGGTCTGATGACGCTGCCATGCTTGACCCCAGTTTGCACTCTTCCTGGGTCTGTGGTAGATCTGTTTGTGAGGATCACAATCTGCATAAGTGAAGTAGGTGGAGAATTGTGATGAATTTCTGGGGGGCAGCCAAATTTTATATTCCACAATCCCTAACAATTGACGCAGTTGAAGTTGTGCTCTTAAGCATTTACCAAAGCAATTGTCTTTTTAGTTTTATGATAGAAAAGATTTGAGGAAATCTGTATTCTAGGAAGAACAGATCTAGAAGATAAATTGAAGAGTTTAGTTAGTTTGTTTTTTTATAAAAAGTAGAAACCTTAAATTAAAATGTCTGATTTTAGTTCTATCCCAGCATTTGTGTAAAGTTGTTATTTTAAAGTTTTATATCCACTTTGTTCCTCCTTATATTTCAGGAGCTGGCTAGTGCTTTGATGCATATAAAACTTCATATGTTTGTGCAGATCTTCACACTTGGATTTTTCCCGACTGCTATGTGGTTTATTCTTAAATTATTAGCTCTTACATCTATAAACCCATGGCTTTTAAAAGGGTAAGTTTTTTTTTTCCCTTTCAATTCTGTGTTTAATGCATTTTAGTTTCAAAATTACTTGAAACCTTGACAATTTTTATGTTATTGATGATGTCAGATTTTCAAACCCAAAAATCTTAGAAAATCCAGCCATTGTTGCTTTTAAAAGTTTTAATATGTTACATAGTCTGCAATGAAGATTAATTTGATATTTCATTCACATCTCTGCCCTTTTTTAAGAAAATTAGTTGATTAAACATTAGAAATAGAGATGGAGAGGTAAAACGTTGACAAAAAGAATATTAGTTCTCCTACACACACTTAGCTCCTTGTAATAGAACAGAGTTTAGGCCTAGGGGCTAAGTTCTTACTTATTTGGTTGGAAGTAAATAAAATAAATACAGTATTGAACTTATTTCGCACAAAACTGCTGATTCATGTTGAAATTGTGGAGAAATACAGTTCCATCCTTTTGGAACATTGACTTTTGCAGCTAAAACAAGATTTGACATTGTGTATTTATATAGACCTCCAGGGATTAGAGATTTCTGAAGTAACACATTCAGGCTCAGGTTGTGTAAGCAAGTTACTTTCTTTCTGAATATTTTTCTTTAATATTATTTGATTTTAACTTAAACATTTGCTGTTTACTTTAGGAAAGTAAGACTTGCTTCCCGTCTGGAACAGAGCTGCTGATTAAATTAATCAGATGCATAAAAATGATAGGATAATGTGGACAAGTGAACATTGTTCTTGGTTCTTGGAAGGAAAGATGCTAATTGAACAAAATTAGCTGTGCTCTTCTTGACCCAAATTTTTGCTGTGAATGTTCCAAATTATTCATATTTAAACATTCTACCTTGTGGCTTAGCAATTGTATCTGATCTGTATGCCAGTGTGACACAGCCTAGAGAAGCTGCTAGAAGAATTTTGCCCTCAGAAAAGCTCGAGTCCAATTGGTGCCATTTATACTTAAATATTCAATAAAATTTCATTTGCATCCATTAGCAGACCAGGGTTGTCATGCTTCACACTGGAAACAGCAAATCTATTGCTTTTGGCCTCATCATTGATAATGTCCTGCTTCGTGGCAGAGTCCAACATCACAGAGATGTTGTAATTCTTAGAACCTTAAGTTTATGGCTAGAGAATAGTAGCACAATCAAGCCAGTATTATGTGCTTGCACCATGAACATAAAAGTTCTTTTGCAGCAACACCCATTTTTATAAGTTCAGGAGGATGGCACCTCAGGCAGGTTTCACTCTTAATTGAGGTGCTTCTAAGCTCTGATTAGATGTTCAAATATTATTGGCTACCAGCTAGTGGTATCCCAATACAATCATCCCCCTGTTTTTCTGTTGCCTTGATTGATTAAAAAGAAAAGTATTAATTTTGGAAAGTAACCATAAAACCCATAGCACAGAAACAGACCATTCAGCCCATCATATGTATGTCCTCACCTCACTTGCTGCTCAATCATAATCAAAGTATTAAAAATGCAGATGGAATGCACTTTAGAAAAGATATGTTATTTTCAGTACAAGCTTTCACTGGATTCTTTTTATTGTCGTCCTTCTTGTATCATATTAAAGCATCAAATATTAAAATAAATTCAACTTGAGATTTGGAAGAAACATTTGAAAGCTGCCGTTTCTTACTTTGTGATGCAAAGGCAAAAAAGGTTTGTTTTAAATCTGAAGTAAAAACTGAAAATGTTGGTGAGAAAATACAGATGAGAAGGCATCTGTTGATGGAGAAACATCTTTTAATGCTTCAGGTCCATAATTTTTCATCAAACTGGAAAATGTTAAAGATGTAATTGGTTCTAAACAAATGAAAGGGGGGGAGGGTGGAAAAAAGAACAAAACTGAAGATCTGTAATAGGGTGGGAATCAAGAAAGATTAAGTGATGAAACAGTTGCTAGTGCAAGGCAGAAGGAATTCTTAATGGGTTAAGTAAATTAAAGATGTGTCAGGAGGAGGTGTGAATGGTAGAATGATGAACAACTGCCTCCCGAAAGCAAAAATTAAGAGAAAGGTCTGCAAACAAGAAGGAAACAAAATTGTAACAGAAGCTGCAATCTGAAATTGTTGAACTCACTGAAATTGGAAGCCTGTATGGTAATTTATTGATGGGGAAGATGCTCTTCCTTGTGATGATCTTCATTGGAACATTTCAAGAGGCTGATGATAGGGAGATGAGTGCATGAGCAAGATGGGGAAATTAAAATGCCACATAAGGTAGTAGTTTTACTCTTGTTCTTTTCTTTTAGAGTCACAAAATCATACAGCACAGAATTAGACCCCTCAGTCCAACCAGTCCAGGCCGAAAATAATACCAAACCAAACTAGTCCCACCTACCTGCTCTGGCCCGTATCCCTCCAAACCTTTCTTATTCGTGTAATTATCCAAATGTCTTTTAAACATTGCAATTGTACCCGCATCCACCACTTCATCAGTTGTTCATTCCACATTCGAACCACCCTCTGTGTAAAACTGATTTGCCCCACATGTCTTTTTAAAATCTCTCTCAGCTCACCTTAAAATCATGCCCCCATGCTTGAAATTTCCATCCTAGGGAAAAGACAACTACCAATAACTCTATCATGAACTAAACTTCCATAAGATCCCCTTTCAACCACCTATACTCCAGCCTTTCTTTATAACTCAAACCTTCCATACCTGACAACATCCTGATAAATCTCTTCTGAATCCTCTCCAGCTTAATAATATCCTTCCTATTGACCAGAACTGCAGAGAGTATTCCAGAAGAGGCCTCACCAATGTCCTGTACAATCTCAACATGACTTCCCAACTCCTATACTCAAAGGACTGAGCAATGAAGGCAAGCGTGCCACGCCTGTTTATAACCACCATATCTATATGAATCACAAAGTTCGCAAGAGTTATGAACCTGCATCCCAAGGTCCCACTGTTCTACAACCCTACCCAAGGCCTCATCATTAGTTGCATAACGATATGAGGGTGCCGGTGTTGGACTGGGGTAGACAAATTTAAAAGTCACACAACAGGTTATAGTCCAATAGGTTTATTTGGAAGCATTAGCTTTTGGAGCGCTTCATCAGGTAGCTGTGGAGCAGAATCATAAGACACATAATTTAATGCAAAAGATTACAGTGTCATGCAGCTGAAACATTATATTGAACAAACCTAGATTGCTGTTAAGTCATTCATCTTTTAGAATGGGTTGCAGATTTTGATTCATTTATATGTAAGTCCCAGAACTACTTTTAAGTCACATTCTCGAGATACCTTAAGGTGACATCTCAGCTCAGACAATGCATTAAATTTGTGAAGTAGAACCAGTCTGACTCAAGATTGGGATACAGTCAGACTCTAACTTCACACCTTTAACGCATTGTCCGAGCTGAGGTGTCACCATTTTTTATACAAAGCCCTTAAGTTATCTTGATAATGTGACTTAAAAGAAGTTCTGGGATTTGCATATTAATGAGCTGAAGCCTGCAACTCATTCTAAAAGATGAAAGACTTAACAGCAATCAAGGTTTGTTCAATATATTGTTTTCAGTTGCATGACATTGTAATCTTTTGCTATAAGTTCTGTCTTATGATCCTGCTGCACAGCTGTCTGATGAAGGGGCAGCGCTCTGAAAGCTAGTGCTTCCAAATACATTTGTCTGACTATAACCTGATGTTGCGTGATTTTTTAACTTGATTGTATAAGCCCTACATTTGTATTAAAATGCAATACCTCACATTTATCCAGATTGAACTCTATCTGCCATTTTTCAGCCCATTGACCCATCTAATCATTTGTAATCTTAGAAGACCTTCATTTTATACTATGCCACCAATTTTGGTGGTGGCTGTAAACAATTTTGGTGATGTCTGCAAATTTTCTAACCATGCCTTCTATATTATTTTTCCCTGAAGGAACTCTTCATCAGTTTGCCATATACAGTTTCCTCAAGATGTAACTTTTCTTTCTTGGCCCATTACCACTCCATTTGTCCTGCACTACTTGCACTATCATTGAAGTTCCATTTTACCCTTTTGCTACCCACTGCCCTTTCAATTGCTTAAAACTATTACATTTCCATCTTTTCATAGCTGTTACAGTTAAGAGATTTGTAAGATTTAATGTTTGATTCACGGTAAAGTGAAGGTGGTCATATGATCTGCCTGAAGTCTGTTTGACTGAGGTGCCTGTAGAAGATTAAAGGAAGACCCAGGTTGTTTTGATGGAGTAAGCTATAAGGTGTTCTGTTCACTTTGAGACAATGGCCACTGTCTGATTAGACTGTTTGCTGTATTTGGCTGCTCGTCTGAGTCCAAGGAGGATGTTGAAATTTTCATGTTGTAAATGGTTAGGCTCAAGTTTCAAAGTATTTGCATGATGACAGATCTCGAGGGCAGCTAATCTCTTTTTCTACCTGGAATCAAGGCTTGTGTGATTCACGTCACTATGGAAGTGGGTTTTGAGATGTAAGAGTTTCTAAGATATGTATGAAAAGTCTCAGACATGGTTTACCAAAGACTTGGGATCAGACTGCAGCTAGAGGCTGGGCATCTTTGTGGTTCACTGAAGAGAAGCTTGCATTTGGATTGCAAGACCAATTTTATGACTTTAAATGAAGTATTTGCCTGGTTTAAGCTAGAAAAAGGACAGTGTAAAGTGTACTTGGTGAAGTATGTTTTTGGTTGAGCTTAAAAATGACGTTCTATTTGTGATTTCATATCTACGTTGCCTGCAAAGTTGGCGTTTAGTCTTTTATTGCAGTAAAAGTAAATTTCCGTCATGTCATTATTTCAGCTATTAACGGAAGTTCAAATTTCCTTTTTACAAGTTACTGGTCTCTATAGAGATTGTAATGCTTTTCCAATGGAAGGTTAATAACCTTATGGATTCATTCCTGGAAGAAGCACCATTGATACCAGTGTTTTGTGAGGCAAGTGATGGAAAAATATTAGAATGACTAATACAACATTTCAGATTGTATTCCTTGATCTGGCAAAGCCTTCTAACCTGATTACTAGAAAGGAAGTCTGGACATGTGCTGGAATTTGTGCAGTCCCTGAGACCATATGCATGACTATTACATGAGATGTACAAAAAGTGCTACACAAGAGATATCATGAAGAGAGTAATCACAACTGGATACTTATGAGATGCAGATATTGTGATGGATGTGTGGAGTGATTAGAAAGGACCTAAACAGGACATAGTACATCAGGAAGGCCAATGAAGATTGTGCAAGCATTAGAGAAAGTAGCTGAGAAGAAATGGAAATGGTATGGTTGCATGTTGTGGATTGAAAGGGTGCTGAGAGGACTGAGCATGGGGTGGCGCAGGTGGGACTTCCAGGATAAAGAAGTCCAAAGCCGAAGATTAGATGGAAAAATATGGTTGGAAACTTTAACAAAATGTGATTGAAAGAAAAATGTTTCACAGACAGGAGGAGATATAGCAGGGTAATCAACCGTTATTGTGGCAACCTCAGATAAAAAGGGAGGAGCTGAAAGAAGTGGATGATGATGAAAGGTCTTTGTTCTGGAGGGATCATGCTGTTTCTCCCTCCACAGATTAGATTAGATTAGATTAGATTACAGTGTGGAAACAGGCCCTTCAGCCCAACAAGTCCACACCGCCCCGCTGAAGCGCAACCCACCCATACCCCTATATTTACCCATTACCTAACACTACGGGCAATTTAGCATGGCCAATTCACCTGACCTGCACATCTTTGGATTGTGGGAGGAAACCGGAGCACCCGGAGGAAACCCACGCAGACACGGGGAGAATGTGCAAACTCCACACAGTCAGTCGCCTGAGGCGGGAATTGAACCCGGGTCTCAGGCGCTGAGAGGCAGCAGTGCTAACCACTGTGCCACCGTGCCGCCCACTATGCCACCGTGCCGCCCAGATGTCGCCTGACCTGATTTGTTTCCAGCATTTTCTATATTTTTCTCAATTTATGTTTGCTTACGTATTGAAACGTTGTAAAATAAACTCTTACCTGTTACAGAAAGCCGAAGATGCCATTTGCCTTTCTTTCTAATGTCCAGTCAAATATCTATTTCCACTGGAAGCCTCAGATAGCAAAACATTGTGACGAGTGACTTTTGTATATTTATAAGTTAATATTTTGACCTCTGCTCTTGTACAGTTTTTGAAAGAAGTATTTTGTTTACTTTTAGAATGTTTTATGAGCAAACAGTACGTGCATTAAAGTCTGGAGCTATGCAAAGCATAATAATACACTAGCTAGACGTAGAGCGCCATTCACCATATCCTGCTGGCTACCTTGCAGCTAAAGGCTTTTGATATGATTTTAGGATTTGTTTGACATTTCTTTTCTTATGCTGTTCTTCTAAAACTAGTTCAGGGTTCAAATTCAAATTCCATCTCAAAGATTCATCGTTGAATATTCAATAAATATAGTAATACATAATAGATCTGTAATTTGAGGAAGAAGTTTTATTCCATATCACTTTAAAACATTGAGTTGGAATTTGAGGTATAAGGCCCTTACATATCCAAAATACACTCAAATTCTCCGAAGGATATTGCAATTAGATATTTATAGAATTTGTGTAAGTATTGCTGGAGCTTTAAGGAGCCAGGTTGGTATAACTAGCATTATTAGTAAAGCAAAGGTAAATATTTTTCTTGTTGAACACAATCTGGGAGGAAAAAAAAGCGCTGTTCTAAGATTGTTTTGGGTTTTTTTTTAGTTTGCAGACTGTTGGTTGTATGCCTCCTCCGGTATCATCTGCTGTAATCCTAACGAAAGCCGTTGGTGGAAATGAGGTGGGTACGAATTATATTTTGATCATTATATAATATACATCAGACAATAAGGTTATGAAAACTAAATTAGTTTGAATATTTTGTTTCATTTCTGTCTGACATGGAGTGTAATAGAGTTAAGTTTGAATTTGACCTTTGTTTCCACTGTTGCTGGCTGTGCATTCTAATCTCTAGAATTCCCTTCAGCAACCTTTTTGCCTGTCATTTTAATCGATCATCTTAAACATACCTTTTTCACCTTTGTCTTCTATAAGATCTTTCTTTGTAGCTTGCTGTGAAGTATCTGGAGGAGGAGTTTTTAATGTTAAACATGCTGCATAACATGCTACATGTTGAGTCTTTCCTTCCAGATCGTGGATGCTGTGGATTTGGTTGGTCCTTTTTCTGATTAAAATCCAGTTTTGTCACTCCTTAAAAAAATTGCATTGACCCCTCCCCAAGTTATGTTTCTTTCTCGAGCACTCAAACTACATAGGAGTGATAAGTGAATTTATCCATGCCATCCTCAGACTGAGAAAATCTAATCACAAACATGACCAACCAATGCAAACAAGACTTACAATATTAAAATCACACAACACCAGGTTATAGTCCAACGGGTTTAATTGGAAGCACGCTAGCTTTCGGAACGTCGCTCCTTCATCAGATGGTAGTGGAGGGCTCAATCCTTACACACACAATTTATAGCAGAAATTTACAGTGTGATGTAACTGAAATTATACATTGAAAAATTGATTGTCTGTTAAGCCTTACATCTGTTGGAATACCATGATAGTTTCACTTCTTTCATGTGTAAATCACAAAACCTTTTTTTAAAAAGTTGCATTCTCAGGTTAGCTGTTAACAATGGTGATAGCTAGACAGTAAGATGAAGGTGTTAGCCCCCTGTGTTCTCTGTCTATGCCATGATGTTTAGATTGATTCTAATCTTAAAAAGTGAGATAACGGAGTTTTAAATGAATTCATGCAGTTTTTGAGCAAAGTACAACGTAACCCTGCAAGTACAAATTCACCCCACAAAATATATGTGTGCATGTGGGTCTTTGTCTCTCTGTGTGTGTGTGTGTGTGTGTGTGTGTGTGTGTGTGTGTGTGTGTGTGTGTGTGTGTGTGTGTGTGTGTGTGTGTGGTGCAACGGTGGTCACTTGTAATGTGACATGAACCCAAGGTCCCAGTTGAGGCCCTCCGTATGGGTACCAAACTTAGCTATCAGCCTCTGCTCGGGCACTTTTCGCTGCTGCCTGTCCCGAAGTCCGCCTTGGAGGATGGTCACCCGAAGGTCCGAGGTCGAATGTCTCGGACCATCGAAGTGTTCCCCAACTGGGAGGGAACACTCCTGTCTGTTGATTGTTGTGCGGTGCCCATTCATCCGTTGTCGTAGCCTTTGCTCGGTTTCCCCAATGTACCATGCCTTCGGGTACCAACCCTTCAGAAAACGAACAGGAAATGACATCACCACAAACCCCAGGAACCCCATCCAGGAGAAAGATATAAATAGAAAGCAGGAGACAACAGCTTCGCTTCGCTTGGAGATCGCCACTGATGATGTTACCTAGCCAGGTAATGAAATGTCTGGATATCAAACCTACAGCTCAGCGAGCAAACCTACATCCTAAACTTCAACCTGAGCTACAAACCTTCACAAACCTTGCAGAGAGAAACAAAGTTGGGTGTTGCTTACCTACGAGAGGTCCTGTGATATATGGAGTCACACGGAAAAAAGACTGATGGGCTTAGAAAGTAGTTTAGGTTAAAAAGAGACTGAAGTGGTTTAATGTCAATAAGAGCTCCAAAAGTAGAAGATTATGGAAGAGGCATTTCAAAAATCAATTTTAAGTTACATGTGAGCTGTATTAGCGGCTTATTTAGGGCTCTCATGAAGAACCATTAACTGAAGAATCTCGCATTGAGTGAATGCAGACATTTGCTGGAAAGAAACCAAGTGCAGCCATGCCAACTGAAGAAGAAACTTTAAATTCCAAACAGTTTTGACCATTCACTGAGGTTGTAAACAACCTTACAGATTTCCAAGGGTAAAAGGGTTGAATCTTTATTTCTGACATTTGTAGTATGATTTTTAAGAAGTAATGTAAAGTGTATTAATATTTAATTATTTTTCTTAATCTTGTTCTTTTGTTAAAATTACATAGGCAGCTTTTTGTGAAAATATTTAGTGACTGACCACCATGGTAGTCAAATTGGAAAAATAAAGCATACAGTCTATCAAGCCAGGTTTCACTTTGAAATGTGACTTGTCCAGTATGAACATCAGTTGGGATCATAATACCGGATCACCAATAGATGAGTTAGTGGAGTGAGAAAGGAGTCTTGTAAACCAAAACCTAGCCCTCAACAACAAAAAAGTGATTATCAAGCAAATCTCAAGATGGGCTGACAAAACGAGAAAAGTATTTTGTGCCTGGTTACCTCCCAAATCTGTGGCTGTGGTTCTCCAAAGTTCATGTTGGAATCCCTCCAGGTTTCTGCTCTTGCCACTATTTCAAAACAGCGTTTACAAAAGTCTCAAACTCTCTATGACTGTGCCCATGGTACATTATCCGTACTTGTCTTTTTTTGGTTTTCCTGCAACCTGTACCTTATTTGAGCGCACTGTCCTCCAGTTTCTTTTGTTATCCAACTGAATGGAATTGCACTCACTCATTTCCATTGCTTATCTATTCTGTTGCACTCAAAGAACAATCTGCAAGGGTATCTTGTTTTTTGCTATAGCAAAGTTATGTCTGCTCCCCAACGTTTAATCCATTTCTCCCGCCCCGCTCCATTTCTCATTTCTACTGCCCACCTATGGTATCATCCGAAAATACAATGTTACATTCCGCGTGTAGCATGACAGCATCTAAATTTAGATCAGATTCCCGACATTGTGGAAACAGGCCCTTCGGCCCAATAAGTCCACACCAACCCTCCGAATAGTAACCCACCCAGACCCATTTCCCTCTAACTAATACACCTGACACTGTGGGCAATTTACAATGGCCAATTCACCTGACTGGCACATCTTTGGATTGTGGGAGTAAATCGGAGCACCGGAGGAAATCCACACAGACACAGAGAATGTGCAAATGCCACACAAGGCTGGAATTGAACCTGGGTCCCTGGTGCTGTGAGGCAGCAGTGCCAACCACTGAGCCACCGTGCCACCCTTACATCACCAGCATGTCTTTTTGACCTCTGTGGTAACTGTAAATTGTCCGATTGTTTACCTGACATCCAGTACTGGATGAGTATACGTTTCTACAGATTATGTTTTGGAAAGACTAAAACAATTAACTTTTGTCAGTGCTATAAACTTTTTTTTCCCCAAGCTAGCAACTCAACCCTTCCCCTGACAATTGCCTGATGAAGAAAAACCAGGCAATTCACAATTTGTTAAAATCATATTGGAAAATGGAATGAGCTTCCAACCATTTATCTGCTCTGAGATGCCTTTTACCACCTGCATGATATTGCTACACTCTGCCCTTACAAAAGCTTATTTGTTTTTTGAAACCTCTGATTTGTCTTTTATTTTTAGAATTTGACTGTTCTAATGCACTGATAGCTGGCTTTGAAATTTTCTGTCCATAACTTGGTCATTCAAAATTCTGCTGTGTCCTAACAGCAGGTTCTGTACACCAATCTGTCAAAACCCTGGAGCTCTTTCCCTAACAGCATTGTGGCGTGTACCTACACCAAATGGACTGTAATGGTTTAAGAAAGAAGCTTACCACCACCTTCTGAAGGGCAATAGATGCTAGCCTAACCAGTGATGTCTGTATCCCATGACTAACTTAAAAAGAATCCCTCCTGTACTCACTGACTTCTTATCAAACAATGCCTAAATTTCAAAATCCTCCACATGTTTACAAAAGTCTTGTGGACTCTCCTATCCCTATCTCTGTAAACCCTACCCCCATGAGGCCATTGCCATTGTCTGGAAACTGAAAGAGCCATTTAAGTATCGTGGCGAGAAAATCCAGACAAAGGCTTGGAATTCTTCAATAAAATGTTGAGCTAAAAACAATGACTGCAGATGCCGGAAACCAGATTCTGGATTAGTGGTGCTGGAAGAGCACAGCAGTTCAGGCAGCATCCAAGGAGCTTCGAAATCGACGTTTCGGGCAAAAGCCCTTCCGATTCCTGATGAAGGGCTTTTGCCCGTAACATCAATTTCGAAGCTGCTTGGATGCTGCCTGAACTGCTGTGCTCTTCCAGCACCACTAATCCAGAATTCAATAAAATGTTGCCTCCCAAAAGCCTCTGCTCCAAGACATAGATTGGGGCTTTGGTATACTCCCCAGTTGTCTGTATGAGCACAGTTCCAACAGCACTCAAGTTTGACATCATCTAGAAAAAAGCAGCCAACTTCACTGGCACCCCATTCACAGCCTTAAGTATTCACTTTCTCCGTCACTGGCACACAGTGGTGGTATATGCCATTTATGGGATATGCCTCAGAAACTTGTCAAGGTTTGTTTGTCAGAACATTCCAAACCTGCAATTCCAACTGTTTAAAAGAGCAAGGGCAACAGATATATGGAAAACTGCCAGTATAACAGACTTATTCAAAAAGGAGGGAGAGTGAAACAGGATGACTTGCACGATCACCTTTGAGTCCCAGACCACTGCCATGTGGGTTTGCAAGCAGTTCAAAAAGACAGATCATTACAACCTTCGTGAGAGCACTTGGGAATGGACAGTAAGATTGTAAGATGTGGGAGCAGAAGTAGACCATTCACCCCATTGAGTCTGGACAGTCATTCGTCAATGGATTGGTCTGCTAATCTTAACTGCAGTTTTCTGCATTTCCTCCCAGTCTTTGATTCCCTTCCTTATTAAAAATCTGCCAAGCTCACCCTTGAACGTACTTAGTGACCCAGCTGTGATAAGAATTCCACAGATTCACTACCCTCCTTCAGACCTCTGTTTTAAATGGGTGACCCTTTACTCTGAGATTGTCTTCTTGCCCTCGACTTTCCCAGAAGGAGAAACAATCTTTCTGCATTTACCTTGTTCAACTCCGTAAGAATCTGCTAACGTGAGCCCTTTCTGAACCGCCTCCAATACCTTTCCTTAAGTAATGGAACAGAACTGTTCACATTACTCTAGGTTTGATCCAACTAGTGCCTTGAATAGTTTTAGACCTCCTTATTTTTATCATCCTTTAAATGCTTCATTACCTTAGACTGAATGTTGGGCTTTATTTCAATCACCTTTGTTATTTGCTTAACTTGGATGGCAGCTTTTTGTGACCTTTGCACAGTGATTGCCCCTTCATGAAGCCATCTGACTCTGCTTGAGTATGTTATGTATGCAAATGCTTTGGAGTAGCCTGTTAATAATTGATAGATGTTAAGTTAACATCTCCCTCCTTTTTGAAAAACATTGTTACATTGGCAGTTTTCCAACTATTTGAGACTTTTCCAGAACTTAAGCGTTCTTGAACAATTACTACCAGTGCATCCAGTATCTCTGTAGCTACTTCCTTTAAAATCCTATGATGCAATCCGTCCAGGTCAGGGGACTTCTTGGTCTTCTTTATCCCCATTACTTTCCCTAATACATTTTCTCAGTACTATTTATTGTACTTATTTCCTCATTTTTTTCCCAGCACACCTTTCGCCCCTTGATTATTCAGTACTTTTGAATGTTCTTTGCTTTAGTCTTCACAATAGAAAATGCTAGGTATTAAATCAAATCCTCTGCCATTTCCTTGTTCCTCATTATTATTTCCCAACCTTGCTTTCTAACAGACCTATGTTCACTTTGGCCTCTTTGCTCCATTTTATATATTTAAATAAGCTCTTAATATCCTATTTTAATATATTGTTTAGCTCATTGTTTATTTTCTCCCATTTTGGTAGTCTCTTGTTGCTTTTTAAAATTTTTCTAATCATCTGATTTGCCACTAATCTTTACCACTAAATCCAGGTATGACCAGTGATGCTGGCATTCCATGAATTTAATTGTTATGCCTGTGACAGGAATGTGTTAGTAATTAGATTAGATTAGATTCCCTACATTGTGGAAACAGGTCCTTTGGCCCAACCAGTCCACACCGACCCTCCGAAGAGTAATCCCCAGACCCATTTCCCCTCTGACTAATGCACCTAACACTGTGGGCAATTTAGCATGGCCAATTCACCTGACTTGCACATCTTTGGACTGTGGGAGGAAACCAGAGCACCCCAAGGAAACCCACGCAGACACAGGGAGAATGTGCAAACTCCACACAGACAGTTGCCCAAGGCTGGAATTGGACTTAGGACTCTGGTGCTGTAAGGCAGCAGTGCTAACCACTGAGCCACTGTTACTTCTCAACAAGTTGCACCCTTAGTAAAAGTATTTTGATTTACCCGTCAAAATGGCAATTGTATTGCATTTGTACTGCTACAGAATGAATGAAACTTTCACTGGGCTTTTTTGATTAGCTCAAAATAATCAATTTGTTATGGAACAAAATTTGTTCTTTTTTTAAAAAAAGGACAAAATGTAGCTATAATCTGAAATTAGAACTATTTCCCATTCTCATGTCAAAACAGGTGCACTCATGAAAAACAAAATAAGACTCCGATTTTGCAGAAGTGATATTTTAAAAGGGCAAAATAAAAAACATTCTTTATTGGCCAGCATTCTAAAGAGTAAAGGATATAACTTGATGAATTCTTACAGACCACAAGGCCATTTCATGGAGAATTCAAATTGCTGGCTGTGTAGGCCAATTAAGAATCTTCCAATCAAGGCTTTGGTTTATTTGGAAACCAAGCTGTATCCAGATCTTTTGGTGATTGAAGTTCAATTTTCAGGGTTTATAAAGTAATCAATACTGTGGAATCTGTAACAGGATCACAAAGTTTTCAACGAAGAGAGGGAAAGAATTGGAAGTGGCACAGCTCAAATACTTGGGAGGGTTTTTAATTTTTTCTTGTGCACTTAGGATTGTGGAAACAAAAGCCAAGTCCAGAAAGGATTGGTAGGCTCCATCAGCACATGGACTCACATTGTCTCTTCTAATGTTAGTATTTCCAGCAAATAAGGGCAATAAACTCCATCTTTTATCTCCCAAAAGCTTTGCTTAGTTGTTTTTCCAAAGTCATTTCACCTTTTGTAATCAACATGTGGATCACAGACGTTCAACTGTTGTCTTAATTTCCAAGAAACCAAAAGTTCCTTTTAAACCCTTTTTTAAAAAAAAAACCTTTTAATCCAGAAAGTGTGAATAGGTCAATGTCTTCCAGTTCTCCACGTAGTCCATAAATGTAGGCATATTCTCAGCGTAAAAATAATTTACTCTGCTCCCTTTAATTTACCACTAATTCAAGAACCTTCAGCCACCTCAATTCTACATTCTGAAGCTCTTTTCTAAATGCCACAAATGCCACTTTGTTTCTCTGCCAGCCAATATCCAATATTGTATGCATCTGAGACAAAGGGCTTATGCCCTTTTCCTGAAGAAGGGCTTATGCCCGAAACGTCGATTCTCCTGTTCCTTGGATGCTGCCTGACCTGCTGTGCTTTTCCAGCAACATATTTTCAGCTCTGCATCTGAGACAAAACCTATTTGGAAAAAGGCACTGTCCATTGTAAGTTAGCCTGAACTTAATTGGACCACAGGGAATAGTTTAAGTGGCATTGGAGAAGTACATTTTCTAAGTACAGCATATTCAAAAAGTATAGGCCAATAAAACATGACAGTGTTGCCTTGATTGGCTTTCTTGTTAAGAAAATAATATTCCTTCCTTTTGCAGCAGATGTTGCTTCCAAATGTCCCCAAATGTTTTAATGTCTGTTTGTGTAACATGCACTCAGGAATTAAATTCTATCACATTACTCCAGAAAACTATTGCATTTATTGTCATGAGCCTATGCATTACATTAAAATTACTTTGAGGAATACACTTTTATTATGTGCATAGTATAATGTTTTTGATATCAGCATGCACTACTTTCCAATTCTTTAAATATTGCTTAGTGACTTCAACTAACCTGAATTATTATAAATCAATTTCCTTACAAATGATTCTTTGTTTATTTGCAAAGTTTACATTGCAGTCAATAGGTATGTTCTTCTTGATTTGGTAGGCAACACTTTGCTATGGCAACAATTAAGGCTTTTAATTAGCCTTGAATTCTATAGAATGGGATTGTCTACACTGTGTTTAGGGGAATCCCTTTTACTTCATGCGCTCACCCTATATGCTTGACTAAATGAATGTCTCCAGTATATGCTGTAGAGAAAAGAATTATGGCTGATGCTTAAACATTTGATGATTGCAAATCTTTTTACATTAGATAAAGATTAAAAATAAGTATTCCTCACCAATTTGATGATCAACAATTCTGAGAACTTAAGTGCAGTAGCTAGTCATTTCAATCTGCTTGATGCATTCTGATATTTGCCAATAACCAGTACCTGTGCATGCTATTTATCAATAATGGCTAGTTTGATACTTTGTTTTCTCCAGATGTTCGTGAAAATGCACAAATTTAGTTTGACTTTATAATGAGGGGGTAAAAGAAGTTTATTTTATTCAAGTGTATTAATCCCTAAGCGTTTCAATTATGATGTAGTTAATCTGGAAATGCTGGAATTCGGAAACTTGCAAATTATTTGCATAAAAGGATTTTGTACTACGTAGTTGTAACATTTTTATGTTTCAGTGTTCTGTGATCTTTGAGTGAGATTGCCAGTTAATGCCTTATTAGAGGCTGATGCAAACTAAAAGTCAGATTCAGAATGTCCACATCTTTTTTTCTATTGGAGTTCCAGGCAGTGTCTTTCAGAAACACTTTTGGAGACTGAAAGACCATCTGTAGCTTTCAGACATGCATGGTTTCTTAGTACATGCAGGTTTTTATGCAAATTTGTGACATGTTTTAGGAATGTAGACAATATTCTTGAATTCAAAAAACAATAACTGGATTGAATTAAATGTCCCCTAATTTTCTCTTCATAAACAAACAAAGCAGCAATGTCATTGAAGTGGCTAAAGGTTCTTGAATTAATGGTAAAATAAAGGGAGCAGAGATGCACAAAGCTCAGGATTCAGTTGTCTGGATATGTGAGGAAAAAGTAGATTTGAGAATGTTTTTGTTTTTGTTTTTGAGATGTGGTGTGGCAGTGAATTTGAAACCTCTGAGAGAGGATTTAAATTCATTACATTTGAGGGCAAGAAGCCATGTTAGTCACTGAAGATGTAGTGAGGGAATCTATCCTGTCCACTGACTTGTTGTATGATGAGCAGGATTGTATGCAGTACACAAAGTGATGTCTCATGAAGATTTGAGACAAGGTTAGCAAAACTACTTCATTTTTAAAATTTCATCTCTTGGAATAAATCCTATTGCTTAGTTTGCTTTTTTAAAATGGCCTTTTTAACCTGGGCGGCTACTTTTAGTGATTTGTGTATTTGTAATCCTAGATCCCTCTGCTCCTCTCCCACATTTAAATTATATTGCTTTATATTCATTGTTAATTCATTTCCTAAACGTTTATGGTTTGTGAATATCTGGTTATTTGTTGCAGTCTCCTTCAGCATTGACTGTCATGTACTCCTCCACAACTTTCCTCCCTATCTAATTTCATGTCCCCCTACAACTTTCAAAATTGAACTTTTGATTCAAAGGTCTAAACAGTACAGGGCCCAGTATTTAACCTTGTGCAGCGCCACTTTTCTGCCTTCTGTCACTTGGATTACCCATTACTTCTACTTTGAAACTAGCTAACCATCCGCTGTGTCCATTGTCTCATGAATCTGCATTCATTGACTTTTTCTATTGGTCTATTATGCAGCACTTAGTAAAAACCTTTTCTTAAAAAAAGTAGATAAATTACATCTACTGCACTACTTTTGTCTGTTTCCTGCATTGGTTCTTCAAAGCCATTCAATGAGGTTATTGAATATTAATTCCTTGATGTTTTTCTCTTATCTCAATTGGTTTGGATTCCACTAATTTTTCCTACCACCGATGTTCAGTTGACCCATCTGTAGTTCCTTGGACATGTTCTGTGTCCCTTCTTAAATAAATATAGAATGTCAGATATCTATGTGCCTCTGGCACTACACTATTTTTAAATGAGTTATTAAAAATCTGTATTAACCCCTTTACTGTTTCTTCCATGCATTATTTTAAAATGTGCAGATATCAAAACTAAAGCATCCTCTTCACGTTTGATTAATTGATAATTGACTGTTGGTTAGATGCGACCGTCTCGTTTCTAATCTCAACTTCGATATACAATTATATTGTTAAAAGTGAGGATGGAGTGGGTTGGGGAATGGTGTTTGACAGTGCAGTTTGTCGTGGAGAAAAGGGGTGTGAAAATGCCTTTGACTAAAGTTTGTGCGAAGATTTGTAGCTCGGGTGCTCGTTGTTATGGTTCTGTTTGCCGAGCTGGAAGTTTTTGTTGCAAACGTTTCGTCCCCTGGCTAGGCGACATCATCAGTGCTTGGGAGCCTCCTGCGAAGCGCTTCTTTGATGTTTCCTCTGGTGTTTATAGTGGTCTGTCCCTGCCGCTTCCGGTTGTCAGTTTCAGCTGTCCGCTGTAGTGGTTGGTATATTGGGTCCAGGTCGATGTGTTTGTTGATGGAGTTTGTGGATGAATGCCATGCCTCTAGGAATTCCCTGGCTGTTCTCTGTCTGGCTTGCCCTATGATAGTAGTGTTGTCCCAGTCGAATTTATGTTGCTTGTTGTCTGCATGTGTGGCTACTAAGGATAGCTGGTCGTGTCGTTTCGTGGCTAGTTGATGTTCATGTATGCGGATTGTTAGCTGTCTTCCTGTTTGTCCTATATAGTGTTTTGTGCAGTCCTTGCATGGTATTTTGTACACTACATTAGTTTTGCTCATGTTGGGTATCGGGTCCTTTGTTCTGGTGAGTTGTTGTCTGAGCGTGGCTGTTGGTTTGTGTGCCGTTATGAGTCCTAGGGGTCGCAGTAGTCTGGCTGTCAGTTCCGAGATGCTCTTGATGTATGGTAGTGTGGCTAGTCCTTTTGGTTGTGGTATGTCCTCGTTCCGTGGTCTTTCTCTTAGGCATCTGTTGATGAAGTTGCGCGGGTATCCGTTTTTGGCGAATACCTTGTTTAGGTGTTCCTCTTCTTCTTTTTGCAGTTCTGGTGTACTGCAGTGTGTTGTGGCCCTTTTGAGTAGTGTCCTGATGCAGCTTCGTTTGTGTGTGTTGGGGTGGTTACTTTCATAGTTTAGGACTTGGTCTGTGTGTGTGGCTTTCCTGTATACCCTTGTAGTGAATTCTCCGTTCGGTGTTCTCTGTACCATCACGTCTAGGAATGGGAGTTGGCTATCCTTTTCTTCTTCTCTCGTGAATCGGATTCCTGTGAGTGTGGCGTTGATGATCCGGTGTGTTTTTTCTATTTCCGTGTTTTTAATGGTATACAGGAAAGCCACACACACAGACCAAGTCCTAAACTATGAAAGTAACCACCCCAACACACACAAACGAAGCTGCATCAGGACACTATTCAAAAGGGCCACAACACACTGCAGTACACCAGAACTGCAAAAAGAAGAGGAGGAACACCTATACAAGGTATTCGCCAAAAACGGATACCCGCGCAACTTCATCAACAGATGCCTAAGAGAAAGACCACGGAACGAGGACATACCACAACCAAAAGGACTAGCCACACTACCATACATCAGGAGCATCTCAGAACTGACAGCCAGACTACTGCGACCCCTAGGACTCATAACGGCACACAAACCAACAGCCACGCTCACCAGAACAAAGGACCCGATACCCAACATGAGCAAAACTAATGTAGTGTACAAAATACCATGCAAGGACTGCACAAAACACTATATAGGACAAACAGGAAGACAGCTAACAATCCGCATACATGAACATCAACTAGCCACGAAACGACACGACCAGCTATCCTTAGTAGCCACACACGCAGACAACAAGCAACATGAAATCGACTGGGACAACACTACTATCATAGGGCAAGCCAGACAGAGAACAGCCAGGGAATTCCTAGAGGCATGGTATTCATCCACAAACTCTATCAACAAACACATCGACCTGGACCCAATATACCAACCACTACAGCGGACAGCTGAAACTGACAACCGGAAGCGGCAGGGACAGACCACTATAAACACCAGAGGAAACATCAAAGAAGCGCTTCGCAGGAGGCTCCCAAGCACTGATGATGTCGCCTAGCCAGGGGACGAAACGTTTGCAACAAAAACTTCCAGCTCGGCGAACAGAACCACAGCAATGCCTTTGACTTACTGGATGATCTTCGGGTAGTAGACTGTTGTAGCCCAGTGGGGATGTTGGCTGACTTGGTCAAATCAAATTTAGTGATGAATGACCAGATTTGTTATGTCAATCAATTTGTGTATTCAAGTGAGAGGAAAGATTGAGGAAAGAGCAGACGTAGGGAACAGTGTGATTTTGTAACATCAGCGCAGAAGCAAGGGGGGATAGTTGAATAAATGCAGAGTTACTATAGCAGATGGAGATTTCAAAGAGAGAGATGTTCAGATTTTGAGAGTAAACTTGGGATGGAGAAATTTCTGAGGTGGTTGAGAAAGGTCATGGACTTAATGGAAAAAGAGATGAACCAATGTTCAAAAACAGCCTTTTATTAATTGAGGCATGGATTCTTTTATAGATAAAGTCTCTGTTAACTAGCTTGATTGTTTATTTATCAATCTATTGTTTGTGCCTGTTCAAATATTGACTGGGTTAAAAATGAGGGTGAGGAAGTATGAGAAGTCTGGACATGTTCTGGGGCATGTTCAGGACATGTGCAGCAACAGGTTGTACTTTCAATGTAATAGAGCATTCCAAGACATTATCAAAACAAAATTTGACATCTAAAACATGAAATGAGAGGACAGATAGCAAAAGCTTGATTAGAGTGATAGGTTTTAAGAAGTGTTGTAAAGATGGAGACAAAGGTTTTGGTTAGGAATTCTAAAGATTAGCTTCTAAACTCAAGGCCCAGCTGTTGATGGTGTATTAATGAAAACTGGAGGCACACAAGAAACCAGAGTGCAAAGACTCCTGGGGATTGCAGGAGGTTATCGAAAAAGGGAAGGGTGAGATCTTGGAGAGGTTTGAAGAGAGGATAATTATTTTGAATTGAGGTTGGAGGCAATATAGACAATGAGCCCAGAGATGATGAGTGAAAGGAACTGAAATGGCTGAAGCTGGCGAGTCGTTGTCTGAAATCTTTGTGACAAATAAATCCAGGAACTCGTTTAACTTGAGTGTGGAAGCACAAAGCCTTGTCAACAGTGTCTCATCAACTGCATGCTCAGGCAGGAATTTGGTACATATGGGAATTCAGTGCAGAGGGAGACAGAAGTACTGCTGTTTTATTCTCTTTTACCTTTTAGTGAATATTTGTCTTTGTCAGCTAGGAGACTTCCTATTAGTTTAACTTATTTATTTAATTAAATTAGCATGTAACAAGATTAAACATGGCAGGGCAGCAAGTAAGGTATAACTGCAACACTTCTGAGCGCATTGCGCTCCTGGGTAATTATATCTGCACTAAGTGTCTCTGGATTGAACAACTTTGGCTCAAAAGTCCCAGCTATACCATAGGGCATTGTGGAGGAGGAGAGTTACCTAGACACTAAATTAGGGTGGTTGCCGGGGTTCGGTTGATGGGAAATTTAGAAATGTAAAGGCAGCATCTAATCATTTGAGTGGTCAGGTGAGCGGAAAAGAAGGTCAGGGAGTTTAACAGTAATAGTACACCAATGAATAAGAGCTGTGAAAATAATAAAATACAATTTAAAATTAAGTAGTTCTAATCATAGTTGCAGGGATATGGTTACAAGGTGACCAATGCTGAGAATGAGTATTCCAGGATAGGCAACATTTTGTAAAGACAGGCAAAATAAAGAGGATTATACTACAAAGAGGATACCATTGAATCTGACTGTAGTAAAATACTTGGATAGTCTATTAAGTAAGACATCATTTGAGCTTGTAACAAAGACAATTAACTAATTGTTGGGGATTTTAATCTTCCTGTAGAATAGACAAAATTGGCAATGGTGCTCTGGAGGCTGAGTTTGCAAAATGCTTTCATAGTTTTCTGGATTGAGTGTTGTTCAATTTAGATTGAGTGTTGTTCAATTACGCAGGATTACGTAAAAATCTTAATGTTGGAGAAAAGTGATCATTAATATAGTTGAATGCCCATGTTAAGTTTGAAAGTGGCATGCTGCTGTGCCAAGCAAGAATCTAAAACGTGAAGGCTATTAGCTAGATATGATGGGACGGCCAAGGTTGATTGGGTAATTGACTAAAATGTGTTGGGATAAATAAATAATTCAAAATATTCAGCATATGTACATTCAGGAAACAAAAGCTCATGAACAAAGGTCTATCCATGCTAACTCGGGAGCATAAGATTATGATAAAAGAAGAACGAAATGAGCAATGTGAGATGTGCAGTTCAGTGCAAATGTGATGCCAAGTACATAGTGGTGGATAAAAGTAGCATGTTCCTATTACCATCTGCAATAGGTAGAATATGAACTGTACTCAACCAGTCTGCTTTGAAAACTCAACATCATGTCTCACGTTTGATGTGGTAATTGTAATTGGACAGCACCTGCAATACAGTCCATGTGAAGATTGCAAGAGTTTTTTTCGATATCCAAAGGACAAAAATAGACATTGGGCTGCTGGAGAAGTAGTAGTGGGGAACAGAGAATACCGCCATCCCCACCGCCGCCCCCCCCCCCATTTAAAAAGGGAATAAGGCAAAAGATAGGAAATTATGGGCCGATTAGTCTGACCTCAGTCATTGGTAGGATTTTGGAGTCCATTGTGAAGGATGAGATTTCTGAATACAGTAGCGCCACGGCATACGAGCGACCCCGTTCATGAACAAATCGGTTTACGAACAGGATTGTACGTAAAATTTTGCTTCAACATATGTACGAAATTCAAAGTACGAACGCAAAAAGCCCGTGTGCGACCATGTGGTTTCATTGTTCTGCTTTGCTACGTGCTTGTTGAACGCAAAAGCTCTCTGGCCCCGCATGATTTCATTCAGTTCGTCTTTGGCGCATGCGCTGTGAACAGCGTTCGTTACTATGTCCAAGCATTCTTACGCTATCCAAACAATGGGAAAAATTGATTCAGTTCGTAAACTTTTCGGTCGTGAACTAGGTCCCGGAACAGATTAAGTTCGTAAGTCGAGGCGCTACTGTACCTGGAATTGTACGGTAAAATAGGGCAAAATCAGCATGGTTTCATCAAGGGGAGGTCATGCCTGACAAGTCTGTTAAAATTCTTTGAGGAGGTAATAAGCAGATTAGACAATGGATTTACCTACTTCCAGAAGGCCTTTGACAAGGTGCCACACAGGAGGCTGGTGAGTGGGATAAGCATCCATGGTGTTAGAGTCAAGGTACCAGCATAGATAGAACAATGATTGTCTGCCAGACAGACAGAATAGTGATAAAAGGGTCCTTCTAAGGATAACAGCTGGTGACGAGTGGTGTTCCGCAAGGCTCCGTGTTGGGCCCACAACCTTTCATTTTATATGTTAACAATCTAGATGAAGGAACTGAGGGCATTCTGGCTACATTTGCAGATGATATAAAGATAGATAGATAGACAGGTAGTACTGAGGAGCCACAGGGGCTACAGAAGGATTTGGACAGGTTAGGAGAGTGGGCAAAAAGGCAACCGATGGAATACAACATGGAAAAGTGTGAGGTCATGCACTCTGGTAGTAAGAATAGAGGCATAGACTATTTTCTAAATGGGGAGAAAATTCAGAAATCTAAAGTGCAGAGGGACTTGAGAGTGTTAGCCCAGGATTCCATTAAGGTAAACTTGCAGGTTGAGTCAGTAGTTAGGAAGACAAATACGATGTTGGCATTTATGTCAAGAGGACTAGAATATAAAAGCAGGGATGTACTTCTGAGGCTTTATAAGACTATGGTCAGAGCACATTTAGAGTATTGAGAATAATTTTGGCCACCATATCTTAGGAAGGCCCTGCAGCAGGTCCAGAGGAGGTTCACGAGAATGATTCCAGGAATGAAAGTCTTATGGAATGTTTGAGGACTCTGGGTTTATACTGCATGGAGTTTAGAAGGATGAGTGATTTCTAATTGAAACTTAAAGAATATTGAATGCCCTGGACAGAGTGGGTGTTGAGAAGACGTTCCCATTAGCAGAACAAACTAGGACCTCGGGGCACAGCTTTAGAGTAAACGAACAACCCTTTACAATAAAGATAAGGAGAAACTTCTTCAGCCAGAAAGTGGTGATTCTATGGAATTCATTGCCACAGAAGGCTGTGGATCCCGGGTTATTGAGTATATTTAAGACAGAGATACATTGATTGTCAAGGGGATCAAAGCTTATGGGGACTGTGAGAAACAAAAGCTCACTCACTTTAATAATTTCAGTCCGAGACAAATTTCTGAACAGCAGCGTCGTTTTATTTATACACCTATAGGTGGGTGCTTTGTCTAATTGCCAGGTAAGGCAATGACAAAATGCACAGTATATCCCAAAAAACCCTTGCAATTTATACTGTTTTTTCCCATATGTTTTCCTTATTCCATTGTCTGTTCCCTGCTTCGCTTACGTCACTCATTTCCTTAAGACTTATCCCACAACTTCTGTTTATAATGTCTTGTCCGTGACAAACTCTTATCTCTGACTCCCATAAGGGTGTTTGACGTCAGTCTATTGTAGATTATTGATTAGGCATATCTTTTCTTCTATCAGCATCTATTTCCATCCAGAGGCCACTTTGACCTCTTTGATTAGGGTTAGTTCCTGTGTCTCCGAGTAGGGGGAAACAGATGCTTTCCTGTTTGCCCATATATCCACCATTGTTCTGTATTCACGTCTCATGCTAACATATCCTTTCTTTTTGCTGAATATGTATTTTCTCATTCCTGTTCTGTATCAGAATTTATACTTGCAGAAATAACATTAATTCATTTATATCCCACAGGGACAAAGTGGGAGAATGGGGTTGAGAAACTTATCAGCCATGATTGAATGGCGGAGCAGACCAGACGGATCGATTGGTCTAATTTCTGCTCCTATGTGTTATGATCTTATGATTTTTATGGTCTTACGGTGTTAAGAATTAGATTAACAACCAATTTAAGATTCAGTCGAGCTCATAAGATGACTCACCTAGCTTGTAAAGATCTACTATGTATTCGCATGGTACAGCCTGTTCTCTGCAGGATAAGGAAATATGTACTGGCACTGTCCCTTTTTTGCAAACATTTGTTTCCTGCTGCTATCTCCATGGCAAAGCCTTGACCAATCAGAATTGACTTGTAAATCAATCAGCACCCTTTTATAGTGTAAGTGGTTGGAGTCTTTAAAAGTTGGCATATATGTGCCTGATATCCTAATGAATGTTGATGAAAAGCTTTGACAGCATGCCTCTGTTCAATCATACTCAAGTTTTGTACTACCAAACAATTCTTTATAATTGCATTATGTAATTACTTTTGAATATTATCCCAAGATTGAACAATAAATGGGAAATTGAGAATTAGAATTAGTTGGGGAATAGGAGTCTTTTCAATATGAGCTAAGGATCTGTGAGAGAGGTCTACATTAATGTGTAGAGGGGCATAGTTAGTTTGAGGGAATTTATAAATGTTGACATGGGAACTTAATGAGAAAAGTTTGCTAGAAATGCGTGCTGATGCACGATTTTTAACATATAGATTGATAATGTTGACAACAGATGAACTGGTTTCTGAAATCTTTACTTAAGTCCATGATACGCATCCCAATACCTCTTTCAATCTTGAACAAGTCATAGAATGATAGAGATGTACAGCACAGAAACAGACCCTTTGGTCCAACCCGTCCATGCCGACCAGATATCCCAACTCAATCTAGTCCCACCTGCCAGCACCCGGCCCATATCCCTCCAAACCTTCCTATTCACAAACCTATCCAAATGCCTTTTAAATGTTGCAGTTGTACCAGCCTCCACCACTTCCTCTGGCAGCTCATTCCATTATCATACCACCCTCTGCATGAAAACGTTTCCCTTTAGGTCTCCCGTATATCTTTCCCCTCTCACCCTAAACCTATGCCCTCTAGTTCTGGACTCCCCGACCCCAGGGAAAAGATTTTGTCTATTTATCCTATCCATGCCCCTGTGATTTTGTAAACCTCTATAAGGTCACCCCTCCGCCTCTGACGCTCCAAGAGAAACTACCACCCTCTGTCTTCTACCAAAATCGTCTTTTGGAAGTATTATAGTCTTGTGTATGCCCTCCATTGTTCCACCAATTTTGAAAAAAACATCTGTTGGACTAAGCTTTAGGTCACAACTTCAAACCCTTGCACCCCTTCTTTTACTTATCTTTGTTTCCTTCCTTTCCAACTGTCCCACCTGAATTGTGTTGTGAGAAGTGTCTTGACTTGCTCTCGACAGTAAAGGTGCTGCGTAACTATAGGTTGTTACTTCTAACAATGACCGATATAGTAAAGGAAGTTAATTGTGCAGTTATCTTGTCGAACTAGGTTTGAAAAAAATTGAACTGGGAGAAAGAATCCATCTTGAAAGGAATGCAGTTGACCTTGCAGAGAAAAATTAACTTCATTAATGTGACTTTTAGGATGCTGTTTTAACTTGGATAACTGTTTGGATTTGATTAAAGGTGGAGTTTGAAATCCTGAAGTGAAAACGAATGAATTAAGAAGAACATAGAACATAGAAAAATACAGCACAGTACAGGACCTTTGGCCCTCAATGTTGTGCCGATCCAAGCCCGCCTAACCTACACTAGCCCACTATCCTCCATATGCCTATCCAATGCCCGTTTAAATGCCCATTAAGAGGGAGAGTCCACCACTGCTACTGGCAGGGCATTCCATGAACTCACGACTTGCTGAGTAAAGAATCTACCCCTAACATCTGTCCTATACCTACCACCCCTTAATTTAAAGCTATGCCCCCTCGTAATAGCTGACTCCATACGTGGAAAAGGGTTCTCATGGTCAACCCTATCTAAACCCCTAATCATCTTGTACACCTCTATCAAGTCACCCCTAAGCCTTCTTTTCTCCAATGAAAACAGCCCCAAGTGCCTCAGCCTTTCCTCATACGATCTTCCTATCATACCAGGCAACATCCTGGTAAACCTCCTCTGCACCCGTTCCAGTGCCTCCACATCCTTCCTATAGTATGGCGACCAAAACTGCACACAATACTCCAGATGCGGCCGCACCAGAGTCTTATACAACTGCAACATGACCTCAAGGCTCCGGAACTCAATTCCTCTACCAATAAAAGCCAGTAGGCCATATGCCTTCTTACTGCACTATTTACCTGGGTGGCAACTTTCAGAGATCTGTGTACATGGACACCAAGATCCCTCTGCTCATCCACACTACCAAGTATCCGACCATTAGCCCAATACCCCATCTTTTTGTTACTCTTACCAAAGTGAATCACCTCACACTTACCTACATTGAACTCCATTTGCCACCTTTCTGCCCAGCTCTGCAACTTATCTATATCCCGCTGTAACCTGACACATCCTTCCTCACTGTCTACAACTCCACCGACTTTCGTATCATCCGCAAACTTGCTCACCCAACCTTCTAACCCCTCCTCCAGGTCATTTATAAAAATGACAAACAGCAATGGTCCCAAAATAGATCCTTGCGGAACACCGCTAGTAACTGCACTCCAAGATGAACCTTTACCATCAAGTACTACCCTCTGTCTTCTTCCAGCCAGCCAATTCCTAATCCAAACCTCCAACTCGCCCTCAATGCCATACCTCCGTATTTTTTGCACTAGCCTACCATGGGGAACCTTATCAAACGCCTTACCAAAATCCATATACACCACATCTACCGCTTTACCCTCGTCCACCTCCTTAGTCACCTTCTCAAAGAATTCAATAAGGTTTGTGAGGCACGACCTGCCCTTCACAAAACCATGCTGACTATCCTTGATCACATTATTCCTATCCAGATGTTCATAAATCCTATCCCTTACAATTCTCTCTAAGACTTTGCCCGCAACAGAAGTGAGACTCACCGGCCTATGGTTACTAGGGTCATCCCTACTCCCCTTCTTGAACAAGGGAACCACATTTGCTATCCTCCAGTCTTCTGGCACTATTCCTGTAGACAACGAGGACATAAAAATCAAGGCCAATGGCTCTGCAATCTCCTCCCTTGCTTCCCAGAGAATCCTAGGATAAATGCTATCAGGCCCAGGGGACTTATCTATTTTCACCCTTTCCAGAATTTCCAACACCTCTTCCCTGCATACCTCAAAGCCGTCTATTCTAATTAATTGTGACTCAATATTCACATCGGCAACAATGTCCTGTTCCTGAGTGAATACTGACGAAAAGTATTCATTCAGTGTCTCCCCAATCTCTTCAGCCTCCACACACAACTTCCCACTACTATCCTTGACTGGACCTATTCCTACCCTTGTCTAGCTGCATCAAACCTCCACATTTCACATGCACACTTTGGGAGAGGGAAGTCATCAGGTTCAGTGTGTTAACTGCTCAATTAGAGTAATAGTGACATGGGTATTGAATTGAATTTTGGCTCCATGAGTCTCTCAAGCTTCCTGGATCTCTCCAGTAAAAACAAAAATGAGATCATAGCAGTTGTTGAGAGGGAGATACAATGGTGAAAAATGCCAATAAGTACTCAGTATTTTGCAAATGTTATTTTACTTGTGTGAAAGTTTGTTCAGAGTTCACGTTGTGGAAGCTCTGATTTATTAGTTCAGCATGAGAGTGCTGCTTTAGACTCTGGTTGAACCTCAGATGGGGACTAAGATGACCACAAGTAGTAGTAGAAAGACCTGCACAAAAGCAGACCTGCAGTTCTACTGGAGACAGTCGATAAACAGCGAGTGCAGTGCATGGGAGGCTATAAACAACATATAAGGTTTACACACAGAGGAGAAGTTTCCACAATGCATTGGAAAACCAATGTAATTTGCACCCTGCTGAATCAAGAACTGTTGCCAGTTTGGCTTGGTTAACCAGTAGCTGTCAAAGTCGCCTCAAGTGTTTGCACTTTTTGCCCCTGTCTGATGGGTTTGCAGGACTAGTGGGGTTAGCATGGTGGCAGAATGGTTAGCACTGTTGCTACCTCACAGCCCCAGGTTTGATTCTGACCTCAGGTGACTATCTGTCTTTGTGAAGTTTGCATGTTCTTCATGTGTCTGTGTGGATTTCCTCTGGGTGCTTGGGTTCCCGTCTATGCTCCAAAGATGTGCAGGTTAAGTGGATTGGCAATCTTAAATTGTCTGTAGACTCCAGGGATGTACAGGTCAAGTGATTTAGCTATGGTAAGTATGAGGTTATGGGACAGGTGGGAAGGTGCTGGGCATGTTGTCATGTTCTTTGGAGGGTTAGTGTAGACTTGATAGGCCAACTGGCCTCATTCCGCACTGTAGGGATTTTATGATTCTGTGATTCTGCGACTGACATATGATGAGAGAATGGTTCAGTTAGGACTTTATTCACTGGAGTTTAAAAGAAAATGTGGAAATAAAAACTCATAGGATCAAACAGGATAAACACAGAAAAGATATTCCCGATGACTGGGGAGTTTAGAACCTGGAGTCACACTGTAAAGAAACAGTGTACACAATTTGAGGAGGAAAAATTTCTGAAAATTGCCCCAAAAACGGTGAGCCTATGGAATTGTCTGCCACAAAATGATTGAGGCCAAAACGTTGTCATTTTTCAGGAAGTAGTTGGATGTAGTTCACGGTGGCACATTGGGTGGCACGGTGACACAGTGGTTAGCACTGCTGCCTCACAGCGCCAGAGACCCAGGTTTAGTTCCCGCCTCAGGCACATTCTCCCCGTGTCTGCGTGGGTTTCCTCCGGGTGCTCCGGTTTCCTCCCACAGTTCAAAAATGTGCAGGTTAGGTGAATCGGCCGTGCTAAATTGCCTGTAGTGTTAGGTGAAGGGGTAAATGTAGGGGAATGGGTCTGGGTGGGTTGCGCTTCGGTGGGTCGGTGTGGACTTGTTGGGCCTGTTTCCACACTGTAAATAATCTAATCTAATTTAATCTAGTTCCTGGGGCTAAAGAGATCAAAGTGTATGGAGAGAAAGCGAGAACAGGTACTGAGTTGGATGATCAGCCATGATGATATTGAATGGCAGAGCAGGCTTGAAGGGTAAAGTGGCCTACTTCTGCACCTGTTTTCTCTTTAACACTGTGGACAACTGCACAAGACATTGGTGCAACTGCACTTAGATTATACATGATAGTTTTTGCTACCTTAAGGAGGGACATAAATGCATTTGAAACAGCTCAGTGAAGACTCACTGGCTGGATGAGGAAAGATTAAGCATTTTGCTATTTTTCTCGTAGGCCTTCTAACTTGGCATGTTTAGTTCGTAGTCCTGACTGTCTCCCAACCATACCCTTACTAAAGACTACCCTGTCATCCTTCAGAGTTACATTTGAGCCTTCAATTCATTCCTTAGATAAAAGTTGATAACAGAAATATGGATTGTGTGAAAATATTAAACAGATCAATCACTGGTAGATGTATTCTATAGACTGTTTTATAGGGAAGTGCGTGAAGCTAATAAATTAGAATTGAGTAAAAATCTGGTTGAAATTTTTCACGGATTATTATTCCATTATATTAATTGGATAGAAGAAGCAGGTATAGGTGAGTATGTAAAAGGACAGTATGTAAAAGGATTCCTTTCTCACCTAAGTTGCAAATGTGCAACTGGGAAGATTTGCTTTTGAATTTAGTAATTGGAAATTAAACCAGATTAGATAGGAAACGTAAAAGTAGGGGGAAGATTGAGGCAATAGTAAACAATATAATATGCTTTAAGATGATGACTGAGAAGGACATAAAAATGCTGGAACCAGGTTAATAGAGTAGAGAACGGATGAATTTGAAGGGCTAAGGGCATAACTTGGGAAATTAAAAAAAAGTGAATGATATTGACAAATAACAATACAAAGTAGCAATGAGAAATGATTTTAAGAACATAAGAAACTGGATCAGGTGTTTAGGCCATTTGGGTGCTCAAACCTGCGCCATGATTTAATAAGTTCATGGCTATTCTGATTGCTGTTTTAAATAAACTTTCCTGCTTTCCCTCCATATTACTTGATACCCTTGATATATATTAAAAAAAAACTTGGCCGTGAATGTATTCAATGACTAGTCTTCTCTGTCTCTATCCTCTCTGGTGTTGAGAGTTCCAAGCACTGATAACCCTCTGAAGGAAGAGATTTCTCCTCGTAGCCATCTTAAGTCTATTTTATAAATTGTACCACTAGGTTGCTCAAGAGGAAGCATCATGCTATCATTTAGCCTATCATATTCCTCTGCATCTTATAAGAATTTTTGTAAGATCATTCCTGATTCTTTTATACTCTGAGGAGAGGTCCAGCTTAGTTAATCTTTCCTCATTCCATGAATTAGTCTTGTGAATAATTAGCCTTCATGAGACTGCTTCCTAAACATGGCCCCCCTTAGCAAAGAGCGGTGGAGGCTGAGGGGTGACCTTATAGAAGTCTATAAAGTGTGCATGTGCATGGATAGGATAAATAGAAAAAAAATCTTTTCCCTGGGGTGGGGAGTCCAGAACTAGAGGGCATAGATTTAGGGTGAGAGGGGAAAGATATAAAAGAGACCTAAGGGCCAACTTTTTCTTGCAGAGGATGGTGTGTGTGTGGAATGAGCTGCCAGAGGAAGTGGTGGAGGCTAGTAGAATTGTATTGTTTAAGAGACATTTAGATGGGTATATGAATAGGAAGGGTTTGGATGGATATGGACTGGGAGCTGGCAGGTGGGAGTATGTTAGGTTGGGATATCTGATCGGCATGGACGAGTTGGACTGAAGGGTCTGTTTTCGTGCTGTACATCTCTATGATTATGACTCTGACTAGAGATTGCGAGAAACCAAAAATATTAATGACTTGGAAGTACCAGTGTTGGACTGGGGTGTACAAAGTTAAAAGTCTCGCGACACCATGTTTAATCCAACAGGTTTATTTGAAAGCACTAGCTTTTGGAGCGCTGCTCCTTCAGGTGGTTGTGGAGCATAAGACCGTAAGACACAAAATTTATCGCAAAAGTTTACAGTGTGATGTAACTGAAATTATATATTGAAAAAGACCTGGGTTGTTGTTAAGTCTCTGATCTTTTAGAATTACCATGTTAGTTTCAGTTCTTTCATATGTAAATCCCAGAACTTTTTTTAAGTTATATTCTCAAGCAAACTTTAACAATAGGTGCCATGTCAGCTCAGATAATGCATACATTATGTGAACCTCTGTGAGGGAGTATGTATATGTATGCGAGTGTAAAGGAGTATAACATCCATTAGTTCTCCTTGGTCTGATCTGCTGATTACCTCCTCAAAGAATTCTAACAGATTTGTCGGGCATGAGGACATCGTTAAGTACTTTCAAGTGCCCAGTTCTTATTGGAAGTACTCAAGGACTCCCTCGTAAGAACCGGGTATGATGCTCAACTCATCGACCGCCAGTTCTAGCGTAATGACGTCTTCAGGAGATAGACAGGAGCTGCAACTGACAGGGTACTTTTTGTTGTTCAGTACCTCCCAGGAGCAAAAAAATATGCCATGTTCTTTGCAAACTGCAGTATTATCGATGAGAATGAGTACCTCGCCAAGACCTTTCCCACATCTTGCCTTTAAATAATCACCAAACCTCAAACAGATCATGGTTCACAGCAAGCTGCCCGGCCTTCAGGACAACCCCATACAGTGTCTGCCATGACAGGGTTGTAAAAGGTGTCAGTGTGTTGACACAGATACCATCCGTCACATACGTGGCACGTGACTTGGCCAACGTTGTCTTATCTCATACGCTGCAGGCAAAGATGCCCTGAGGCATGGTACTTTAGCGAGACCGAGCAGAGGCTATGGCAATGGATGAATGGACACTGCACAAACATC